>NC_068367.1:7446104-7746104 GCF_020536995.1 Dreissena polymorpha | reverse complement strand
TATGGTCATATTTGTCAACAGTGTAAGTGCAGATCTGTTTGATCACTAAAAAAACATAAATAATATTATAAACTTATGGTAATATTTAACACTATCTGCATACTAAAACACTGTCTGCGTAGTTAAACACTATAGCTGCGTAGTTAAACACATGAAAATGCCAACAATGAATATAGAACAATTGTGGCAACCTTTGTTGTGCTTCGTTCCAAAAGGTGGGTTCATCACCACAGTGTCCACTGTGACCTTAAGCCTCTCACTGATCTCTGACCCGAGGTCAGTGATGTCATGAAGTTCAAGGTCGATGTTTTCCATCTCGAACTCTTCAATGTTTTGTTGACATGCTGCTAAAGCATCCTCGTCAACATCTACTGCTGTCACTTTACTTAAAATAATACAAACGATATATATTTGTCTTTTTTATGAGTCGTTTGCTTTACAAAGATTTATACATGAGAAGGTATAGTTTGATTTCTTGGGAAAACGCACATTTGAATGAAAAAAACAACACATTTTTGAAATACAACATGGCCAGGGTGTAATGCATGCAGAGAAGATATTAGTGAAAATACATGTGCAAGATCACCAACATTTAAAAAATATTATTTTTTTGTTAACTATAACATACAGTTTGCAGTAAACTGGTAATAACAGAATGTGTCATCATCTCATGTTAGAATTTAAATAACGAAATTAAACAAATATACGACCTTAAAGCGACTGGAGCACGTATACGATCTAGATTGCAATTTATAAAAGAAGGCGAGCGTAATACAAAATATTTTCTAGGTATAGAAAAATCGCGTCAAAACAAAAAACTTATTACATCCCTGCGAACTGAAAGCAAAACAATATATAACTTGAATGACATTTTAAAATACGAAGTTGAATTCTATGAAACACTTTATAAATCCTGCGCTGCCGATAGTCAGGAAATAGAATCGTATTTAAACAACTCGTCCTTCGCAAACGCATTATCGGACAATGACGCTAACCTATGCGAAGGAAATATATCTTTAAATGAACTGACCGATGCACATAACTCAATGAAGCTAAATAAAAGTCCAGGCTTAGACGGACTAACTGTTGAATTTTACAAAACACTTTGGGAAAAAATATCACCACTTCTTTTTAACTGTATTTTTGAAAGCTCTGCGCGCGGCGAATTATCAAGATCACAAAAACAATGCATTTTCTCACAACTTTACAAAAAAGGTGACCCAGAAAACCTGGAAAACTGGCGCCCTATATCGTTACTGAACACCGATTATAAACTAATAGCAAAAGTACTAGCACAACGTCTACAAAAAGTATTACCAAAAATTATCAGTTTGGATCAACAAGGTTTTATTAAAAATAGATTTATTGGATGCAACATACGTCAGATCCAAGATATAATCGACTATGCTGATACTTTTGACATAGATGGCGCAATCCTATTTCTAGACTTCAAAAAAGCCTTTGACACCGTAGAATGGAATCTTATGGTAGAGACATTAAGAAAATTTGGTTTCAAACACGATTTCATACATTTGGTCAAAATCTTATACACTAATATTTCCTCCTCAATTACAAACAACGGCTGGATTTCAGATTTCTTCAAAGTATCTAGGGGAATCAGACAAGGTTGTCCACTTTCATCCCTATTATTCATCATTGTAGCTGAGGTTCTTGCACATAACATAAGATCAAGTGACGATGTCCAAGGCATACACATTACACAGGAACATAAACAAATAAAATTAACACAACTAGCCGACGACACAACTATATTCTTTAAAAATGTTCATGAAATTCCAAAAGTACTTAAAATAGTCGACACATTTGGAAATATGTCAGGTTTAAAACTTAACAAAAATAAAACAGAGGGCATATTAATCGGTAAATCTAAATGTAACTCAATCACTAACATACATGATGTAACATTCAAACCGACTGTTTAGGCTCTCGGAACTGTTTTTGGAACAAACCGTGACGAATGCGAACTCCTCAACTGGGAAAATAAAATATCTGGTTGTCAAACCTTAATAAATGATTTTAACAAACGAAACTTAACTATCTTCGGAAAAGTAACGGTTATCAAATCTTTATTGTTACCAAAGTTAGCATATTTAGTACAAAACATATGCATCTCTAAAAAAAGGCTAAACGAAATCAACTCAATGCTGTTTAGGTTTTTATGGAATAACAAACCTGAAAAGATAAAGCGATCAATATTGATTGGCAACAAGCAAGAAGGCGGTATAGAAATGCCTGATTTTGAAACTTACTCCAAATGTTTAAAAATTAAGTGGATTAAACTTTTATGTCATAACGATGAGGCCAATTGGAACGTTATTCCAAAATTATTTTTAAACCAATTCGGAAATGACCTTTTAATCTTTAAAATGAATTTAGATTCGTTTAAATCATTACCGAGTGTCCATAAAACAATTCCACCTTTTTATACAGATCTTATTAAGAACTACATTGAACTAAACAATATTAAACCCAAATCGAAACCCAAAACCTTTCATGATATAAGATCTGAAATGCTGTGGGGTAACAGAATTATTAAATACAAAGGAAAATGTTTACTATTCGTTAACTGGATCGAATCCGGGATATTATACATAAACGACATTATAACAAACAATGGAAATATCTCAGAAACTGTTATCTTACAAAAACTGATATCAAAACGAAACTGGTTAGCAGAAACGAACATCATTAAATTAGCTATACCTACACCATGGAAGGAAACACTCAAATCAGATGAATCGATTAACTCAAATGTAAACATTAAAACTGCATACCCTTACGGCAAAAACCTTGACTTGAAGACTCTTACCAACAAAGACATAAGGTCTGTACTTATAACAAAACACTTCACCTCACCTTACATGCACAAGTTTTGGGAAACAAGGTTAAACCAAAAAATAAACTGGAACTCACTATATTTTACTATACGCAAATTAATTGTGAAAACGAAAGTTCGACAACTGAAATACAAAATTTTAAACCGAATAATCCCCACGAATGAAAATCTTTTTAAATGGCACATATATAACTCTCCATGCTGCTTATTTTGCCAGGAAGTAGAAACATTCGAACACTTTTTCTTAGAATGCCCGTTTACCATCCAATTCTGGACATATATTAATCACATATTTAAGGGTATAGGACTAAACAAACCTATGAATATTATACACAACATAACTATAGGTTACAAAACACAATACGCCGCATATAATGATATAAATATAATTTTAAGTGAAATATGTTACACAATCTACAAAGCGTATATGAAAAGTGAAAGACGAGCACGTCAAATTAATATGTCCAGCATACTCTTGGACGGTCTACTAGTATTGGAAATACATTACAAAAAAAGTAATACCAAGCACCAGTTATTATCTAAGTTCATAGCCCTTCTAAAATAACTGATGAATAGTTAACGCATAATGCCTCATTAACCTATAGTGCTTATATATATATATATATATTTTTAAATCCCAAAACAGGAACTCCGCCCTAACCGAAAGACACTATTCTTTTTCGCTTTTGCTTTGAATGCTGCCGTATTTCGGTTACAGGATGTTTTGTCTAAATCTTTTAAATTGTAACATTGTATACATCGCTGTTCCCTATGCTACCACATAGGGCTTACGCAATGATGTAATGGTTTGATGTAACTTTACATTTTGACATATTTCTTACTTCTATATGCATCATTATTGCTTTACCATAGTTTTTTTCTTGTATTTTTCACATACTTTCTGTTGCTTGTTTGTATTTTTTTTTGCTTTATTCCAAGACAATATGCGTTATAATGTGAAGCCACTTTAATACGATTATTTATATTGCTTTGCTATGTCAACGTGATCTTTTACCTTAAATACATAATCACTCTTCTCTGTTAATGTACTAATTTTAATAAGCATAATGTAAACCAACTGAAATTGATCTTGCAAAGAAAATTATGTTTGTGTATGTAATGTGTATAAATATGTTCTTGTTTATTGTAAACCTTGTTAATAAAAGTGTAAAAAGTAAAAAAAAAAAAAAAAAAAAAAAAAAAAAAAAAGAATAATTATAATTATTATTTAGAAGAACAATTATTATAATTTACATTGCTTAATATTCGTACTATAATATGCATGTATCAGAAATTCGTCATCGTCTACGTATTCGTCGAATTTATGAACAATAAACTGTAGAAAATTAAAAAAAAAAAAAAAAATTTTTTAAATAATTTTCATATTTTATCCTTTATAAATTAAAACCTGTGCGTCATTCTACTTTCAAGGAAACAATGCCTTCAATGTGTGTATAAATGGCAATTATGGATATTAAAGCTGACTTTATTAAGTGATCGATAATTATATATAATATGTATGTCTATAAGATTTAAACTTACTCAAGCAGAAACAGCTTTTTGAAATTTGTATTTATGGTAATCCTACTTAACTATCATAGTCTTAGAGTTATAACATAATGCTCTGGATATTACATTTTATAGCAATTATAGACAAAGAATTATGTTCTGGACAAAACTTTGCTATTAAGGTTTACTCTTAATCATTTCACAAGTAGGTATTGCATACCTTGCTCCCAACATTACAGCTCCAATGCTCAACACTCCACAACCACAGCCCAGGTCTAGAACATGCTTGTCTTTGATGCCATCAAACGATGTGTGGATGGTGTACAGCATGCAGGCTGAAATTGAGAGTCTATATTTGATATATGCAAGATGAAATTAGGAGTCCTTGTTTCATATATGCAAACTGAAATTAGGGGTCCATGTTTTATTTAAGCAAACTGAAGTTAGGAGTCGATTTTTCATATATGCACGCTGAAAGAATGAGTCGATGTTTCATATATGCAAGCTTAATTCAGGGGTCCATGTTTTATATATGCAAACTGAAGTTAGGAGTCGATGTTTCATATATGCACGCTGAAAGTAGGAGTCGATGTTTCATATATGCACGCTGAAATTAGGAGTCGATGTAACACATGTTCAGGCTGAGTCCATGAATCATAGATGCAGGCTGAAGTTAAGAGTCCATGAATCATATATGCAGGCTGAAGTTAAGAGTTCATGTTTCATATACACAGGCTGAAATTGAGAGTTCATATTTGATATACAAAGTATGCAAGATGACAATAGGAGTCAATGTTTCATACATCTATATGCAAGCTGGAGTTAGGAGTCCATGTTTGATGTATGCAAACTGAAATTAGGAGTTCATGTTTCATATATGCAAGCTGAAATTAGTAGTCCATGTTTGATATATGCAAGCTGAAATTAGGAGTCCATATTAAATATATGCAAGCTGAAATTAGGAGCTCATGTTACATGTATGCAAGCTGAAATTAGAAGTCCATGTTACATATATGCAAGCTGAAATTAGGAGTCCATGTTACATATATGCAAGCTGAAATTACCGTAAAGATATCACCCTTGCATCTGCAGTGTATTATCAACATCATCATCATCAGACATACTACTACCTGATACAAAACCTGATTTATAAACGTGTTGTAAATGTTGCAAACTCTTCGTATGCACATAAATAATTATCATAACACTTTCTGATTTATATGTTAATTGTTTTAAGTGAAGGGTGGGGGTAATTTAACAGGACTTAAAAAAATTCTGCTTTTGAAGTTATTTTAACAGCGGAAATATAAGAAGACAATTTGAAAGTCATTAAAAAACAACAACACAGTTTTCTAAACGATTTGGCAAATAAGGCCTTACAAAAAAGGTCCGAACCTGAATTCAATATTCAATTTATACTGTTTCAATTTTGTGGGTTTGGTTGCCATAATCACACTTACTATTGAAAACGGCAGAATGCACTTCCAGGTCACAGCTTTTGGTTAATTTGGTTGTTTTTATTGTTGTGTTTTTTGACTGTGTAAAAAACATGAGCATGGAAGATCTGATTTTTAGTCCTAAAACAAGAGATGTGTTTGTCAGAAACACAATGCTCCTTTCTGCGCCGCTTTGAAGCCATATATTTGACCTTTGACCTTGAAGGAAGACCTTGACATTGACCTTTCATCACTCAAAATGTTCAGCTCCATGAGATACACATGCATGCTAAACATCAAGTTGCTATCTGAAGCGACATAGAAGTTATGAGCATTTTTCGAAACCTATATGCAAAAACCTAAATCCTAAATGCAAAGTGTGACGGAAAGGCAGACAGACAGACAGACAGACAGACAGACAGACAGACAGACAGACAGACAAACAGGCGGACGGACGGTCCGATCACTATATGCCCTCCTTCGGGGGCATAAAAAGTAACTAAAGATACTGCGTTAACAGATCAACTAATGCAACATTCCAATATTGTTTTAGATAAGAAATTTGCAATTTTAAAAACTTAACATTGGTTGTTACCAGCTAAATGCGCAGGGGTAGAGTATTGTTCAAGAAGAACTTTTGGATTTTCAAATCCATCTACCTCTTCCAAATATGTCTCTAGCTCCTTTAGTTTCAGTTGCCTTGAAGCCATGGCCTCATCTAAAATGGACATTACATAATCATTAGTCATCGAACATATTTCAAAGCACAATATATCATCATCAATAATAGAGAGCAGGGCTCTCGCTAGGATTTTAAAACAGGAGTCCATGGACTCCTTCCTTGCAAAAAGTAGGAGTCCAAAAGGAAAAAGTAGGAGTCCAAAAGGAAAAAGTAGGAGTCCAGTTGTATTTTGCACACATCTTCAAATTTTCAGCAAAATATACATTATTTTCTTATTGGTTTTATTTTAAACAAGAAATATCTTTTACAAAGATATACGGCGTTGATAGTTCAATGAATGAGATCAAGGATAGCGAATGTCTTTTTCTGTGCAGTTCTTAGCTGCATTAAACGCAGAACGGGATGTTACGCGGAGGTTTCGCGGCTTATTTTACATTATTACATATTGCTGGCCATAAACCTATAGAAACAAAACAGAAAACCATAAGAAGAATGGAAGTAAAATTAAAACATATGAGTCAACCTGCCACACGCGAATTATCCGTATTTATAGGCGCGTTCTTCGAACAAACCTGTTTTAGTGGTTTGTCGGTCGTCGCCATTTGATTAAATTATTAACAGTATCGAGAATCATAGCGCCCATGCTTAATACATTAGTCAATATGGTGGTATAATTATTGTTAAATTAATCAAAAATAATATTTATCATTGTATTATTGAAAACACATTAAGAATCTATTATTGACATACCATAATTATATTGCTGAATATCTTCATTTAAATTATTTCTGGTCTAAAGAAAATTCCAGGTCACCTAGTTCACGGATAGCGTCTATATTATATATCGATTCATTTACTGGCCGCGAACTCCGGTGATGACCTGTATATAAACTCGATACCTCGCGGGTTGAAATGCAATCCATTAAAGTGAGGCCTCGCTTCCACTACTCTTTATACTTATATACTTTTACATGTTGACAGGAATATGGAAGTAAGTACTAAATATGAGAACATAGCCTTTAAGTATAAACGCTTTTGCGTTGGTAATTCGCTGAAAATAAAAGGTGAACGCACAAATTGTATTGATGTCGAGAATTGAGTGTAAAATTGTTCTATCTATTAAAACTTTTCATTAGAGATAAATCGTTTCATGCAGTAGAACAGTGTTACAAAGACGCGGATATGTTTCCAATTTTCTGGTGGTATACTCAAATCAGCCAATGGAATAAATGAAGTGTATTCATTCGTACCTAGCCGCGGGAAATTTTATTTGAATTTTATTGGACACTTACAAAGGTCAGGTAAGGTGTAAAGCTGGCTTAGTACAGCTACGCCGAAAAACCCACATGCCACTAGTCCTTACTTGAATGTCTAGTTTTAATCAGTGGTCATGATACAATTAACATAACACATTTTTTATCAAATGTCATTAACCCCATGGCACACATTAAAAACATACCAGGGCACATAGAATGGACACTTTATTAATCAAAAGTAAGGCCTAAAAAACATGTTTGCTTCATCGGTTAACCGACCGATCGTGTCTGTTTACCCCCGACTGCAGTTTTTTTATCCAATTTAAAAAAATCGCGTTTTACACTATTCGGCCCGTGATTTAGACAGCAAATGTATTGATTTAAATAATGACATTCAAAACAATATATTACCGGCAATTACAGACCAAATCGGCAGAGTTGCATTCACAATCACATATGTTATGTCTATTTTGTCAACACACCCCAGAGAGCAGTCTCCACAATAGGTCAGTAGACGTGCTATGCGTGTTTACATAACGCCCAACACTTAATCCAGTTCCGTCCAGATGTTCTCTTGAATCAGTATACAGTACAATTACTGATGCAATAATTACTCATCTAACAGACCGTTATGATAAATATACGGCGTGTTTGATTTAAAATTAATTTAGAGGAAATATCAAATTATTCGCGATATAATTGTGTTAAAAAATACCAACGAAACTTTTAACCGAAATCAACAGAATTTAATGTTCTCTGCGCTACACAATTATATAAACAAGATGCCTGAAAGCCCCAAAGTCCCTCACCTGAGATAAAAAGAAATGACCTGTTCTTTGAAGCCCAAGATATCAATCGAACAAATGTTCTAACCAAGTATCATGAAGAAAAAACAACAAATTGCCCCTTGGCGGCCATGTTTTTTATTAGACCTGAACCATTTTTTAACTCTTCCAAGATATGTCCAAATTTCATGAAGATTGGGAATAAAATGTGTCTTCTAGACTGTTCACATGTTGTCACTATATAGATATAAAGAAAACTGCCCCACTCCCTGGCGGCCATGTTTTTTTTACTGATCATGACCATTTTCAAACTCGTCCGAGACATCCACATAACTAATGTTTTGACAAAATTTCATGATGATTAGGCAAACCATGTGACTTCTAGAGTGTTCACAAGCTTTTTTACTATATAAATATAAAGAAAAAGACCCCCCTGGCGGCCATGTTTTTTATCGATCCAAACCATTATCGAACTCAACTGTCCTGGTCAGGTGTGGTGGTGCGGTCTCCTTCGCTTACGCAAATGAACCGGTCACAGGACGGTTACAAGTTATGTAACTTTGTGAGCACTTATGTAATGCGGAACTATTTATTTGACGAACTCTTATTTCCGGTCAGGATGACTATACTGACTGGTTGTAATTCAATTAACTAAAGGCGTCCAGTCAGGGTCGCCTTGATACACTCAAAGAATTTATTTATGAGTGAACCTAGGCAGCTTTAACAAAAATAACTAATTTTTATTCAAAGAACTCGGAAAATGAAGAACAATGACAGAAAATTAAGAACAGATACAAGCCATGTCTTAAGAAGCTATGTATCGTTACAAAAATAGAAAACATACCGCAAATACCTTAATGAATGTAAAAAGAAGTTCAAAATCTGTCCAAAAAACTGATATAACAAGGGCTGTTTGTAAAACATGCATGCCCCCTATATGGGCTATAAGTTGTAGTAGCAGCAATTGTGTGAATACGTTTTTTGTCACTGTGAACGGTGGTGGTGGTGGTGGTGGTGGTGGTGGTGGTGGTGGTGGTGGTGGTGGTGGTGGTGGTGGTGGTGGTTGTGGTGGTGTGTGGTGGTGGTGGTGGTGGTGGTGGTGGTTTTACTTTTTACTTTTGCCCGATGTTTATTGATACAATGCATTACAAAAATGCAGTTAGCCTTACATTTGGTAAAATTGAAATAAATTACAAGGGAGGCAAATGCTGTAACAAAATGAACATGCATAAACGGTATTTGTTTCCCTTGTTTGAACCATGCTAAATCCTTAAAATGCCTATTTCCAGTAACTGTGACCTTCATCTGTGACCTTGACCTTTGACCAAGTGACCTCAAAATCAATAGGGGTCATCTGCGAGTCATGATCAATGTTCCTATGAAGTTTCATGATCCTAGACCTAAGCGTTCTTGAGTTATCATCCGGAAACCATCTGGTGGACGGACCGACAGACCGACCGACATGAGCAAAGCAATATACTTCGAAGGGGGGCATAAATTAAAGTTACTGTTAGTCTAGAAAGTGCTTCAAAAACCTAGTTTACAAAATAGGTCTAATTTAATCTAAAGAACAATATTTATGGAGATAAGGAAACTTCGGTGGATCAAATGTAAAAATATGAAAAAATTACTGAAGTTATTGAAGTAGAATAGAGTATTTCTAATTTAGAAAATGCCAAATAGAAATAATCTAAATAATAAGAATAATTTAGAAAATAATGCCAAAATGTCTTGATGCTGGTGTTAAAAATAATTTAGAGATTATTAATTATTTCAAAATTCCAACCTTTTTCAAGAGCTGTTAACTTTTCAAGAAAGCATCAAGAGGTGTTTAAATCAGCCCAAACAGCTTATTTTATACAGTTCAGAAGAGATCAATGGCAGAGTAGTCAATTTTCCCTCATAACAGTGCATTTATCGATGATCAATATCTTCCCAAATGCCAGAGCAGAACTAAAAATAGATTACTGAACCAGATCAAACAAGGGAGATAAATACTGCATAAATACTGCAAAATCATGTACATGTTGTCTTTCTTTCAGTTATCTTAGTTGAAAGGCTTATCATAAGTGCTAATGACTAAAACAGTTATGTTAACTATGAAAATTCTGTGTTATAAAAATGAAATAATACAGTTAATGTCACATAATATTGACATAATAAAACCAAACTTTTCTACACAGGAAACCAATGTTCTGACCACATTTCATGAAAATTGAGCAAACTAGAAAGTTAACGAGATTTTACTATAGACATATATAGCCATATAAGGAAAAATGCCCCGCCCCTTGACAGCCATGTTTTTCAAGTCAATGTTACCATTGTTAAACTTATCCAAGATATTATTGGGACAAATCATCTGAGCAAGTTTCATGAAGATCGGAAAATAAATGTGGCCTCTGGAGTGTTAACAAGGTTTTACTATAGCCATATGAGGAAAAATGCCCCGCCCCCTGGCGGCCATGTATTTCAACAAATCGACATCATTTTCAAACTCGTCCAAGATATCATTGGGATGGATCTTCTGACCACGTTTCACGAGGATAGGACAATAAATGTGGCCTCTAGAGTGTTAACAAGATTTTGCTATAGGCTAGCCATATATAGCCATATAACGAAAAATGCCCCGCCCCTTGGCAGCCATTTTTTTCAAGCAAACGTAACCATTTTCGAACTCATCCAATATATCATTGAAACCAATCTTCTGACCAAATTTCTTGAAGATTGGACAATAAATGTGGCCTCTAGAGAGTGAACAAGGCAAATGTTGACGTCGCACAACGGAAAACGTACTACGGACGACAGACAAAAGGCGATCACAAAAGCTCACCATTAGCACGTTGTGCTCAGGTGAGCTAAAAATAGCATTAGTTCATAGCTCAATTGTGTACGATCGTTATTATTCTGTCGATTTTCATCTGGTGATAGGATACAAAGTACTTTTTGACATAGGTAATGGGAAAAGTCGGGGCTTATACGGTCACTTATTTGAAAAAGGTAAATAAGTTTACAAGATAAAACAAAAACTCAACATTTCGTTCATCTCGCATTCAGCTCTGTACTGGTTAGCAAGTATTTGTCGGACAGCAGTATTTACCGGACTTTCTATTTATTTCGTGTATTGTAACGCTGCAACCCATTTTTTTTTAGTCAGATACTTACAGACGTTTGTATTCTTGAAATTGACAGGAAAAAAAAATTAAATGCTTGTATAGAAGTTAAACAAGTGTGATGTTTTCAAATTGCGTCGGAATGTAATGCGACCTCCATGCGGGCGATAATAATACCCCGCGCATGCTAAAAAGAAATCCCTAACTGAAACCCGAACTGACTGCCTGAGATTTTCGTTCGTCTACTGTAATAGAGCACGGCTCAATTTATTGTATTTCAATCTCTTACTTGAGTTATGGAGGTTTCGGTAAATGACAAGTTCGGTAAATTGGATTTATATAGTAAATGCCGTGGAGGTTACAGTATACTAAATAACCGTTTCATGTAGTAATGCCGTGGAGGTTACAGTATACTAAATAACCGTTTCATGTAGTGCTGTACTCTCTAAAAAAAATATCATAGTTTGTTCGAAGGCATGTTGTACACTTTAATATATTCTTCTTGCTTTATCTTTTGGAGAAAGTAGTAGGGCATGAATAGGTGCTCACTACTAAATCCCTGAAATATGATAAACTAAAAGACTAAAGTAAAATATTGCACTGAAAAAGGTAACATTCCACTATACTACGGCTGAAAAAAAAAGTTGCAAAAACAGGTGATTTTGACTTTTGACAAGTTCTTTTTTGGTTCGTACATGACATATCTTTTTTATTGCACAAATCGACTCCGCTTAGAATGGCCTTTAAGAAAATGCATGGTTATGGAGGTCTCTATGTGCAAAATGTTGCGTTTATTTTCGCTCAAAGATGTCGCTTTTACATTGAATTATATAGGGAAACTATTTAGTATATTGTGACCTGGAGGTTTCGTTAAATTGGTATGAATAGGGATTATCGCACCTTTAGTCGATAAGCGTGTACATTAATTGAGTTGTTTGGCACTAATTAAATTATCTGATTTAAATGTACGGAGTTGATGTAATCAATTTAGAGATGTTTGCAGTGTTAATAAAAAATATCCAGGCATGCAACCCATTAATATTCAAATCAAGGGAGGTAATTTTCATATTAAAAGTTTATCTTTAGGCACGGAGCGTAATAGTCCATCTAAATGGACTCCCAGAGCCTTTGATAATTTTTGCTATGGCGGCTCTGGCAGTCCATATGCACCCATTCATAAACATAGGTGCAGTTCAGCGCAGCGAATCCGTGCGCTTCACTAAACAGACGTCGTTCGAGACAATTGAGGAAAATAATGAATAAACTTGTTAAATTTACCTGAACGGCTACCTACGGATGTCATCCTTTGCATGCACCCTATAAAAACACGACGATGTTTCAACACACTTTTCTCGCTGACATGTTTATGTTTATATTTGAAACAGTGTATTCTGTATCGAATATACCACATCGTTATCGACTTTATAGGCTGGAGCACATAACCCGACGTGCAAAATATTGGTGTACTGTGACCTTACCAATATTGGGTCAATTTTCGAATATGGCGGATACAGCGTACAAAACAAAACCTAAGTCCATGACATCAATTATTTCTTGCTTTAATGGTACCATATAGATAAGTTTGTGGTTTAGATAGGTAAATTTTAATAAGTTCTTGCAGTTTCAGTGATCCTAAACCCTTGCATCTTTGATAACATTTTGCACCAATGGGCAAGAGAGAGCGCATTGCAACTCGAAGCAGCCCATTGGGCTATAAAGCTTAGAGTTGAATTATTGCAACTAGGAGCGTAATTGACAGGGATTGAAACGAATATTTGACCCTTACTGTAGTCATTTCAAATTTATGCAAAATCTAAACATACGAATGTGTTGGTTTATACGTTATCTTGTTGCTTATTAATTCCTCTTTCAAAAAATATAACTTCTAGTTTTTGTCCGTTGTTATTAATGGATGTATAGCGAGTTAAACACGAGAAATACACATTTTATGTTAAACCCACGCGCGTTTAAGCTTGTCGATACTTTGTTACGTAACCAGTAGCTATCGATTAGCGTACATCGACGCACCGAGGTCATACATTTTGATGTACCCTTACTAACTTTTATTTATTTTTACTTTTGTGTCTCGGGCGAATTATCATAGAAAGCCGACATTTCGTAGTTTTCAGATAGATCTATATAAATATATATGAAGTATTACTTCTAATTTGGGCAGCCCGTCGAGTAATAACTTTAACTTTTGCAAATATCACACCGTTTTAGAATCTAGATTTACGGTTGACATGTGCGTACTTTATACCGATTTGTAGCGTTTATATTTGGAGTTCGGTTTTAAAAATTACTTCTTGCTTAGAAGAATAGAATTCTGTATACGATAGAAAAATAATAGATTTAAAAATGAAAGTAAAGAAGATATGACTTTGTACGAAAGTAGCTCGCCGTCATAACGCTCCGAACTGATGCTACGGTCTTGGCGATTATGCTTTTGTTAAGATACTGACCGTTATACTTCCGTTGCTAGGATTCTGAATGGCCCAATTACATGCGCAAGCGCACATCAAAAAATATTTTGTTTACATTCGCTCGTAAAAGACAAACCCAGGACGTATCAGTAACTTTTGTATTAAGTGTTTCGAATTATTTTGAAAGTTAGCAACAAAAAAACATACGTAACTTTTGTCCAAGAAATATTCACTGACCAGTAGCAGGTCAGGATGTTAATTAAAGGGATCTTTTCACGTTTTGGTAAATTGACAAAATTGAAAAAAGTTGTTTCAGATTCGCAAATTTTCGTTTTATTTATGATATTTGTGAGGAAACAGTATTACTGAACATTTAACATGGTCTAATATAGCCATTATTTGCATCTTTTGACGATTTTAAAACCTAAAAAATATAAAGCGTTGCAACGCGAAACGATTGAGTAATTTGGAGAGTTCTGTTGTTGTCGTTAAATTTTGTGACACGAAGATTGCTTTTAACGTATAAAATACGTCAGGTAGGGTGTACTCGGCAGGATAGCCGAGAGGGTAATAGCGATTTTACTTCAGGACCTCGGCAGGACTCCAGGGGTCACTGGTTCGAAACCTGCTCCTGGCAATTTTTTTTTCCTTTTTAAAATTTTATTCTTTATTTTTTACTGCAGCTTTTACGATCAAATGTTTACATTTATCAATAGAAAGCATATAATGAATAACTTCAGAACATGCCAAAATCTGTGAAAAGGCTCCTTTAATGTGTCTAAAAGACCTAATGAAAAACATTGTACAAGTCAAAAACATCAGCAATACTACCTTATTTGGCTCAAAATGCAAGATTGTGCGTTCACTGAATACCTGTGATAACATTTTTGTTTGCAGATGGCTGCAGCCTCTGACATAGCAACTATGAAACAGAGAAACCCTGGGTCCCATGCAGGCACACTCAAGGCCAGGGTCATTGCAACAAAGGGACCAGCCACCTACACTAGTGGGGGAGACCAGCGCCATTCCTTGATTGTAGGATTGGCTGACATGACTGGGGCAACAAAGGCTGTCATTTATGACAGTGCTCAGTTCCAACGCTATCAAGCTGGGCTATCAGTAGTTATAAGAAATTTTATATTGAAAGCTGATGGGTCAGTAATTGTGACCCGGGATTCACGAACCTTCTCCACTTCTCACATTGATGCAGCGGATGAGTACACTTCTGAAGCCAGTAGGCTTGTTCATCCCCCAGAAGCCCTGTTTATGAGCCTGGAACAGGCAGCTGCCTCCCCTGCCAAGACACTTGTGTCTGTTAGGGGACACATTGTGCAGGTTAGTAAATACACTTTTTTCTTTCTATACAAATTATGATTTTGTAACTGTATATATGTAAAAATTATGATTTTGTAACTGAATACTACAATCTTAGGAACCACATGTTAAGGCTCTTAACGGCCTTTAGTCTGTCATTTTGAAGAGGCCTTTGACCCCTCAATTTGCATAAAATCATTTGCATTTTTTTACATTGTAAAAACATCAGTCGCAACTTAATTAAAAATTGGTAAATTATTCGCTGTATGAATTTGTTTATGTTAGGCACTTTGAAGCATGTTTAATTGACTGGACACTGGAATTATACCAACACATGATCTTATTCCCCTGTGCTATGAAATTAAAATTTTCCAGGAGGACCAGGAAAGACAGGTCAATTTTGGGAATACATAGACAAGAGTGAAAGATATCACAATCTCCGACAATCGTCGCAGAATCAAACTGATCTTTTGGCGAGAGGCATGTGACATGCTCCACAGAACAGGAACATTTATACAGGTCACAAATGCTGTACACAGAGGGGAGACTTCGCTGTCACTCACCATAAGAAGCACCATCCAGGTATGTTAGATTGCAATTATAAACTCTAACAAATATATGTTATTATTTTCTTTTACATAGTGCTTAACTGTTCAACACTTATGCCACCACTCAGGAATCTATTTTTGAGAATTTGTCAGTGTTAATGGAAAGTATGACAAATGGATGAGCAATCCGTTGCAAGTTGTGGAACAGACATGAACCTTTAATTCTTTAAAATTTCTAGTCAGTGTCAATTAACAATTGATAATTGTAACAGTATTGTAAGTCCTTAATACAAGCATAAATGAAAACACATAATTTTACAGTCCATTAATTAAATTTATGAAAGTTACCTAGATAATTTTTTTTACTCATTTTGCGTCATTTTTGTGGGTCACACTTCCTTTAGCTACATTTAGACATAAATGACTTTCTACAAAATATTGCTTAATGCAAGTGGTTATCACTATTAAGTTATTTTTCATATATAACTATCATGTTTTAATGTATATACAGACATGAACCTTTTAAAATTTCAAGTCATTGTCAATTAACATTTGATAATTGTAACAGTATTGTAAGTCCTTAATACAAGCATAAATGTTTACAGTCCGTTAATAAAATTTATGAAAATTAACCAGAGAATTTATTTTTACTCATTTTGCTTCATTTTTTTTGTGGGTCACACATCCTTTTGCTACATTTAGACATAAATGATTTTCTACAAAATATTGCTTAATGCAAGCGGTTATCACTAATAAGTTATTTATCATATTTAACTATTATGTTTTAATGTATATATTAAAATATATATATATAGCATTAAGCAATATTATTATACATATATATATTGTCTTCAGAAATGCAAAAACATTAAACAGAACTTTACTTACATGCAGTAACTGCACATGGTAATTTTCGTTCGTGACACGTATGCCCTGTCAATTTCTTAATGATCTTTCAATAAGCGACATTATAACATTCGGGACAATTGCGTTAAAATAGTTATTCCCTTAATACATTGTAGTAATAAATTCATAATTGAACTATTTTGATGTACTTTCAGGCTTCTGAGGCTCCATTAGAAGCAAGAGATTTCACCATTGAAGGTGTTGGCGGGGACCAAGAGAAAAAGAACTCCTGGCAGATAATGGGGAATGCTTCACATTAGACAGTGAGACCTTGAGTTTGGCCCTTCCTGGAGAGGACATTGACACTTTCCTAGCACAAAATGCACCAGTCACCCTTCGTCTCTTCATGAGGGGGGCCATAGTTGAGCGTGTGGAAATTGTGGGCTAAATGTAAATTGAGTCTGACATTAAAAAAATGTGCTGTAAATAAGTCTTTTTAAGAACATATCACTTTCTGAAATGATCAGAAGTGGATGGGGAAATGTTAAAGAATAATTCCTTATATAATTATTCTTTATTAATTTTGGAGCAATATGCACAATTAAAATAGCATATTTCAGTGATACATGAACCAGTTCTAATGAAATCTTTTAAAAAGAGTAAACAATCACATATTTTCACCTTAAAAACCACTACAGTGTTGTATGTTCCAGCTGGTAACAGTGGATTTATGAATAAAATAAGAAAATAAGCACTTTGGTCGCCCAAGAAGAAAGTGGTTTTTAAGGTATAAATATGTGATTATTTACTTTTTTTGAAAGATTTCATTAGAACTGGTTCATGTATCACTGAAATATTTGCTATTTTAATTGTGCATATTGTTCCAAACTTAATATAGAATGCTTATATAAGGAATTATTCTTTAACATAACCCCACCGACTTCTGACCATTTCAGAAAGTGATATGTCCTTAATGGTGTAATGTAAACATTTGTGTCACGTAGTATTTTTGTGTATTTTAGCTAGTCACCCTTCTTCTCTTCCTGAGAGGGGCCACAGTTGAGCTTGTGAACTGTGGAATAAATGTGACTTCACATGAAAAAAATCTGCTGTAAATAAATCTTTTGAATGTTGTACATCTGTTCTGTTACATATTTAGTTAATGACTGATGCTTGTAATGCACCACTTTTTAAATGCATGTCTTTTTTACTGCTGGTTTCAAAATAAATACTTTTCTAGTGCAGTTCTTGTAACAGTTCTTTTCACAGACTGACAAAAAACAATTCTGTTCACTTTGTTACAGAAATTTCTTTCATATTTCTTAAACGGCAACATTAGCCTCTTACTTGTGAACTACCTTATTTGACGCCGCACAACGCACGACGCAAAACAGACAAAAGGCGATCACAAAAGCTTACCATGAGCACGTTGTGCTCAGGTGAGCTAAAAATAAGAAGAATTTACACAAGTTTTTTCAATCAAAAGAGTCTTTCTAATTTAGACTAGAGTGTTAACAAGGTTTTACTTAAGCCATATATAGCCATATAAGGAAAAATGCGCCACCCCTGGTGGCCATGCAACAAAAAACATTTTCGAACTCATCCAAGATATCATTGGGACAAATCTTCAGACCAAGTTTCTGATGATCGGAAAATAAATATGACCTCTAGTGTTAACAAGGTCATACATTTCATTTCAATTTAAAGGGGCCTTTTCACAGATTTTGGCATTTTTTTAACTTATTCATTAAATGCTTTATATCGATAAGTGTAAACATTGGATCGTAAAAGCTCCAGTAAAAAATCAAGAATAAAATTAAAAAAAGGAAAAGAACATTGCCCGGACCAGGTTTCGAACCAGTGACCCCTGGAGTCCAGCCAGAGTCCTGAAGTAAAAACGCTTTAGCCTACTGAGCTATTCCGCCGATTACACATATTTGATGTATTTTATACCTTATATAAGCAATCTTCGTAGTTTCACAAAATTTAACGACAAAAACAGAACTCTCCAAATTATTCAATCGTTTTGCGTTGCAACGCTTTATAATTTTTAGGTTTTAAAATCGTCAAAAGATGCATATAATGGCTATATTAGACCATGGTAAATGTTCAGTATTACTGTTTCCTCACAAATATCATAACTAAAACGAAAATTTGCGAATCTGAAACAACTTTTTTCAATTTTGTCAATTTACCAAAGCGTGAAAAGATCCCTTTAAAATAAAAGTTATGAAGAACATGTGTTGAAAAATGCGAATTAAGTCAGATATTGAATTGACCTCTAGAGTGTTAACAAGGTCATACATTTCAATAAACATGTAATTTAAAATAAAAGTTATGAAGAACATGTGTCGAAAAATGCGAAATAAGCCAGATATTTAATTCTGAATTTGAAAATGTCTGTACCGTCGAATTCGCCATAATGAATATCATGCATGTAACCAACTTTCATGAAGATCGGATAATAAATGTGACCTCTAGAGTGTTAACATGAAGAACATGTGTCGAAAAATGCTAAATAAGCCAGATATTTAATTCTGAAATCAAAAATGTCTGTACAGTCGAATTGGCAAGAATGTATGTCATGCATGTAACCAACTTTCATGAAGATGGGTAAATAAATGTGGTCTCTAGAGTGTTAACAATTAGATAAAGCCATATTTAGGCATATAAGGAAAAATGCGCACCCCCTGGTGACCATGTTTTTAAAGAAACCAAAATCATTTTCGAACTCATCAAAGATATAATTGGGACAAATCTTTTGACCAAGTTTCATGAAGATCAGAAAATAAATGTGCCCTCTGGTGTGTTAACAAGGTTTTTATATAGCCATATAAGGAAAAATGTCCCGCCCCCTGGCGGCCATGTTTTACAACCAAAGCGCATCATTTTTTTTCTCATCCAAGATATTATTGGGATGAATCTTCTTACCAAGTTTCATGAAGATTGGACAATAAATGTTGCCTCTAGAGTGTTAACAAGATTTACAATAGCCATATAAAGCCATTTAAGGAAAAATGCCCTGCCCCTTGGCACCCATGTTTTTCAAGCAAAGGTAACCATTTTCAAACTCATCCAAGATTTCATTTGGAAAAATCTTCTGACAAAGTTTCATGAAGAACAGAAAATAAATGAAGCCTCAAGAGTGTTAACAAGATTTTAGTATAGCCATATACATGTACATAGCCATATAAGGAAAAATGCCCCGTTCCTTGGCAGCCATGTTTTACAAGCAAAGATTACCATTTACAAACTCATCAAAAATATCAATGGGACAAATCATCTGAGCAAGTTTCATGAAGATCGGAAAGTTATTATGGCCTCTAGAGTGTTTACAAGGATTTACTGTAGCGATATAAGGAAAAATGCTCCGCCCCCCCGGTGGCCATGTTTTTCAACCAACCAGCATCATTTTCGAACTCATCCAAGATATCATTGGGATGAATGTTGTAACCAAGTTTCAAACAATAAATGTGCCCTCTAGAGTGTTACATGTAACAAGGTTTTACTACAGCCATATATAGCCATATAAGGAAAAATGCCCCGCCCCTTCACAACCATGTTTTCAAGCCAAGATTACCATTTTTGAACTCATCCACGATATCATTGGGACAAATCATCTGAGCAAGTTTCATGAAGATCGAAAATTAAATGTGACCTCTAGAGTGCTAACAAGATTTTACTATAGCCATATCAGGAAAAATGCCCCACCCCCTGGCGGCCATGTTTTTCAACCAACCAGCATCATTTTCGATCTCGTCCAAGATATTATTGGGATAAATCTTCTGTCCAAGTTTCATGAATATCAGACAATAAAGGTGGCCTCTAGAGTGTTAACAAGATTTTACTACAGCCATATATAGCCCTATAAGGAAAAATGCCCCGCCCCTTGGCAGCCATGTTTTTCAAGCAAACATAACCATTTTCGAACTCATCCAAGATATCATTGAGACCAATCATCTGACCAAATTTCATGAAGATTGGACAATAAATGTGGCCTCTAGAGAGTTAACAAGTCAAATGTTGAAGCCACACAACGCACGACGGACAAAAGGCGATCACAAAAGCTCTTTTTTCAGGAAATATACATGATGACTGACTATATTGGAAGCATGGAAGCATTTTGTAAACATTGTGTTATCACGTGCTTTCTTACTCCCAATATATTGCGTCTAACTTGGATAATGAACCGTTAGCTCCGCCCATTCTAACATTTCATTCAACAAAGTTATCTCAGGTGTAAGCGAGCTTGATATTGATTGGCCCAGCTAGCATGTGCGCTTCCATAACAAAAAGGTCACGCGTGGTCGCTTACTATGGTGAAGACCGGTTTCGCTTTTTGTTTAAATGCTTACGCTGACAATGAAACCAAATTGAAAACCAGTCCAGATTTGAATGGCAGACAATCTCAGTACATTTCATCTGCTTGATATGACGCAATTTTCGATATTTTTATACATTTTTATTGAAAAAAAATGTGTGTACCAGGGACTCTCGATTGGTTTGGAACATTTGTCTTTTTTCAAATTTATGCATACAAATACACATAATTAAGCGTCTCCGAGAGCCCTGGAGAGCCATGAACAATATCTTAAACTGACAATAGTATAATATTTAGCGATACCCCATATCTTAAATTGCCTAAATCTTAGATGAACAAGAGCTGCTTTTGTTAAACACAAGGCCCCCTACTGTGCTTTGTAGTCACACATAAGCTTTATCCCAATTGAAAACAGCATTGGAAATGTATTGTCCATTGATCTTTGACAAAGTAATGGGCCTTGCATAGTATCTGAAAGTGTTTTGGTAAAAGTGTTATTTTTAAGAACATGCATAAGCTCAAGGAATGTAATTTCTCAAAAAATCAATGGAACGGAATGCAACTCACACTTCATCTTACGTAGACTTACGTACCAAAAAGTCCAAGGCCCATAACTTCGCCCAAAATCAATGGACCAGAACAAAACTCATGAGAACATGAATCATTAAACGCAAACATTGTCACCATCATGATCAGGACGGGCCCACTTTTAAGATTCTATGTCTAACAACTTATTGTAATATCAATTTGGGATCATTATTGGTTGGCAAGTATTTTACTGACAAAATATCCCTTTATTATAAGATGGATTTCATAAATGTGAGAAATCAACAGTGAAACGTTGCATGAGGTATCCAGGGTTGTTTTCCTGTTTGCGCATGTTAAAAAAGCAAACCACTCATGGGAGCATGCACAACAAAATAGGGTCTATAAAACAGGTCTCTGTCACGTTGACAGAAGTATATTTTCTACACATTTTTTCTCTAAAAGATGGAAGACAAACAAAAAAGCTTAAAAAATTATTTTGTTTGTATTAAAATTCATATAAAGCATTAGTCAACACTAAATATTAAAATAATAGCAAAATATGAAACAATTAAACAATAAAATTAAAAAGGTAAGTAAGTCATTTAAAAAAGGTAATTTGGCATTTTTTCAAGACATCACTTTAGACGTTTTGTTATATATTACATAAACCAAAACAACAATGTTTCTTCATTTCCGGGAAAATCCCGGACAATGCGGGACGTAATGGCATGTATGCAACACACGTGATTGAACACGACGTCAGCTTATAAAAGGAGAATTTCAAACTGCATCTGCTCTCATATACCGACCGTTTAAATTATACCTTACACTGTCTGCTTACTGAATTGGACTTTCATTGAGCTGATACACACAAAATAATGCCCCAGACAACAGATGCATGTATGTAAGGATATCTTAATCATGCACATAATATTAGTTTACCAAAATTTTTAATCATTTATGCTGCATATACGTCACGAAACTCACATGGAAAGCATGTTTTCTTAGACTATGTTCTAAAGTCTTTACCAACGTGAGTGACACTAACACTTGTTCAATATATTTTACAATAATTTTAAGATCGTTGTTTTTATTCTATTTCAGATGAAAACTATTTATACAAGTAACAACTGCAATATAAAAGTGCTAGAATAACAAGATGTGTTTGTGAAACACAATGTCCCCCTATATGATGTTTGACCTTGTAAGATGACCTTGACCTTGTGAAGGATGACCTTGACCTTTCACCACTCAAAATGTGCAGCTCCATGAGATACACATGCATGCCAAATATCAAGTTGCTATCTTCAATATTGCAAAAGTATTCATAAAATAAGCGATTTGGGCCACATATATTTGACCTCTGACCTTGAAGGATGACCTTGACCTTGACCTTTCAACGCTCAAAATGTGCAGCTCCATGAGATGCACATGCATGCCAAATATCAAGTTGCTATCTTCAATATTGCAAAAGTATTTTTAAAATAAGCGATTTGGGCCACATATATTTGACCTCTGACCTTGAAGGATGACCTTGACCTTGACCTTTCACCACTCAAAATGTGCAGCTCCATGAGATACACATGCATGCCAAATATCAAGTTGCTATCTTCAATATTGCAAAAGTATTCATAAATTGAGGGATTTTGGACACATATATTTGACCTCTGACCTTGAAGGATGACCTTGACCTTTCACCACTCAAAATGTGCAGCTTCATGAGATACACATGCATGCCAAATATGAAGTTGCTATCTAAAGTATCTTCAATATAGCAAAAGTTATTGCAAAATGTTAAAGTTGGCGCAAACAGACAGACCAACAGACAGACCAACAGACAGGGCAAAAACAATATGTCCCCCACTACTATAGTGGGGGACATAAAAATTGCTTGTATCTATAATTACTTTAGTTAAGATGTAAAATATTGATTCAATAAATACCTGTCACTTGGTTTACAAATAAACACTTTGGCGAATTTAAAACAAAGGGAGGTAACATAAGCTTTTACAAAGCGCGTGCTCGACGAATTGGCAGTAGGTCATAATATACTAAATCGTTTCCCAATATAATTCAATGTAAAAGCGACAACTTTGAGCGAACATAAATGACACATTTTGCACATAGACAGAGACCCCCATAATCACACTTTTCTTAAAGGCCATTCTGAGCGGAATCGATTTATGCAATAAAAAGATATGCCATAATACCCGAAAGGGGAGTTAGACAGTACAGATAGATAGATAGATGTTCAAACCAAGAAAGAGGTCGATGCAAATCAAAATCGACTGTTTTTGCAATTTTTTTCCGGCCGTTTCTTAGTGGAATGTAACCCTTTTCAGTGCAATGCTTTACTATAGTCTCTTAATTTATCAAATTTCATGTATTTACTAGTGAACAGTTATTCATGCCATACCACTATCTCCAAACGATAAAACCCGAACGTTTAAAACACGCCTTCGAGTCAATTATGATATTTTTTTAAGAGAGTACAGCCTACATCAAACGCTTATTTAGTATACTGTAACCATTACTGACAATCTGAACACTAAGTTAGTATGAATACGAAGCTCACAGGTGGTTAGCGTGCATACTAATACACATACCTGGTAAAAACATCATTTTGAATAATATAAAAAACGAATTAGATCTATATCGAACAAATAACACTCTGAAAAAAAAATCACTATAAAATAATAATAATAATATATATTTGATAGTGATTTTTATGCTCCCCCAAATTTTTTTGGGGGGAGCATAAAGTCGCCGCTTCGTCCGTCCCTCCGTGTGTCCGTCCGTGTGTCCGTCCGTCCGTGTGTCCGTCCGTGCACAATTTTTGTCCGGGCTATTTCTCAGCAACTAATGACCGGAATTCAATGAAACTTTATGGGAAGCTTCACTACCAAGAGGAGATGTGCATATTATCAGCGGGTTCTGGTCGGATGATTTTTCACAGAGTTATGGCCCTTTGAAATTTTTCATTAACTGTACATATAGTGCAATTCTTGTCCGGGC
This sequence comes from Dreissena polymorpha, assembly GCF_020536995.1. Classification (NCBI taxonomy): domain Eukaryota; kingdom Metazoa; phylum Mollusca; class Bivalvia; order Myida; family Dreissenidae; genus Dreissena; species Dreissena polymorpha. The sequence goes on along the minus strand of NC_068367.1, from coordinate 7,721,474 downwards.
TATTTCTCAACAACTAATGACCGGAATTCAACAAAACTTTATGGGAAGCTTCACTACTAAGAGGAGATGTGCATATTATCAGCGGGTTCTGGTCGGATGGTTTTTCACAGAGTTATTGCCCTTTGAAAGTTTATATAAACAAATTCTTGTCCCCCCAACTACTGTGCCCTCAAGACGTTTCCTTTTATCTGAATATATAGTGCAATATTGTGACAAATAAACTTTTGGGGAGCATCACCCGTCTCCGACGGTTTCTTGTTTTCCACAGAAGTTTATGTTTTTACTGATTAATATCCTAGCCACACGCTAACCACCGTGACTCAGCTAAGGCCGACATGCAGACAATAAAAACAGGGAATTTTGCAATATTTTGCAGCAACATCCGTAGTAGTAGCTGTAGTAGTAGTAGTAGTAGTAGTAGTAGTAGTAGTAGTAGTAGTAGTAGTAGTAGTAGTAGTAGTAGTAGTAGTAGTAGTAGTAGTAGTAGTAGTAGTAGTGGTAGTAGTAGTAGTTAGTAGTAGTAGTAGTAGTAGTAGTAATAGTAGTAGTAGTAGTAGTAGTAGTAGTAGTAGTAGTAGTAGTAGTAGTAGTAGTAGTAGTAGTAGTAGTAGTAGTAGTAGTAGTAGTAGTAGTAGTAATAGTAATAGTTATTCATTCTTTCATGAGTTAACTCACCCATCCACATTCACCCCCACAACCCTACCACTCACCAACCCGCTCACTCAGTCTCTCAATAATTCATTCATTTATGCATTCATTCATTCATTCATTCATTCATTCATTCATTCATTCATTCAAGTATTTAATATGAAAGTCACGCACACGAATTTGACAAAGGGTTCGATAATATGCGTACATTAGTCGATAATCCTTTACATGTATGGTCTTGCAATCTGATGAAATAGCCTATCACTAATGCACGTACATTCTTTTAATTCCATACGACAATCCTGATGACAGATATAGCCATAAGAACAATAGACCAGAGGGGCTAGATCTGTAGATAGGTCCATTGCCACATTTTAAATACCAATTAATGACCTTCCCTCGCGAGGAGCTCAATAGACAAACTGACGCAAGCATTTAGGCAGTAGTGGATATGCTGATTATCGCAAAATTCGGTTGATTGTTGGCGAAAACGATAAATGAAAGCACTGATCTCGATATTGTTTTGAATGTAATGCTTCTAAAAATGGTCGGCTAGCTGTCAACGTAAGAGCAGTATATTGATGACCTTAGCAGTGAATGTTCAGATAAGAAATACGGTATAATAATTATATGTTATCATTTGTAATGGACAAAATCTGAATACAATAGATTGAATAGACATAAAATGATTTCAGTTATGTGCATTGATTTTTTTTGTAAAATAAATAATCTTCAGATATAACAAAATACACAGTCAATTATTACATTTAAAAAAGCTAAACATACCTTTACAAGTATTGCACTTGGCAAATGTGTGTTTTGTTCAGGGTACTGTACTTTGAAGTGTGTTTTGTTCAGGGTACTGTACTTTGTGTGTGTTTTGTTCAGGGTACTGTACTTTGAAGACATTTTACTTAAGAGTTTTTACATTAAAGTTTATAATCATGTACATATTAACCATGTGTAATTCATGTAGATTTCCCTAGCTGAGTTTCCACTTGATCATCCACATAGGAATGTATACAGGTGCTCTTCTAGTGTGTGAAACCGGGTCTTTAAATTCGCAACCTTAAAATTACCAAAAACAATCATGGTAAGAAACTTAATATAATGTTGTTCGTGATAAGGCTACTTAATATTAAAAAACACATCTGGAATGCATTGCATTATGTCGTCAACGAGTTATATACCGATATACTACTTTAGGTAAAGAAAATACATGCAAGTTATCTGAACTAAAATTTATGTACTACTTTGTTTCACAGAATATTGGAATTCGTAAGAAGTGAGAAAGAAGGTCGACAATTTACGCTAATCCTTCTTATTAAGGATTAGTTTAATACTCTGGAAGTGCAAGAAAGTTAATGGCCTCTAAGTCTGTAAATGTAGGACATGGCCCAAACTAAAATCTGAAATATATAAACCCATACTTGTGAACCAATGTCCCAGTTTTGTTCTTCAGTACGAATGAAAGTTACGTTTTGGATACATATTCAGAGGTATGCATTTAATTTCTTTGCTTGTATTATGTATTTCCCGAAAAAGTGCTTTTATCAGTCGATATATGAAACAGAAAGTGCTATAGAAGTTAACCCATTTATTTATGCCTAGTGCACTCACCGATCCTTCTAAATTGGATCAATTTATTTCCAAAATTAGGGATTTCTAGTATATTTATTTCTATATTAGAATATTTTTTTTACATAAATTCCTTTAAGCATACAGCGCAGACCCTGATGAGACGCTGCATCATGCGGCGTCTCATCTGGGTCTACGCTGTTTGCAAATTTTCTAGACGCTAGGCATAAATGGGTTAAACATCGAAAATACAAAAAAATATCACGGTTTACATTTTTCGCATTTAGAAATTCCAGTTTCTGAAAACGAACGATGAAAACTATTTACAGGCTAGTAACAACGTTGATTTAAACTTAAATAACAACAGCAAACACATCGCTTTAAAACGGGCTACATTGACAGGCTAACGGCGACCTCCAATTGTGACATTGACCTTTGACATACATCTATAGTTCATGTTCACGCGACATCGCCTATTCGTGTGGAATAATAATCTCATGTTATTGGCGTCGCCCTGGAGGGCGGCGGCTAGTATGTAATGCATTTTTTTCGGTTATGGGTGAAGTTATTTTACGGATCAATTTATATATTTTTGTTTTAAGAATATCTTGCATAGTGGTGATTTTTTGTGTAAATTAGTGTAAATTAGTACTGCATTTGTGCCTATTACATTTATTACAACATTAATTGCCAATAATGCAAAGCTAATTGTTTTAATTAATAACTGATCCACAACTGATCACAGGGGAAAGATCACAGGGACTGGGCAAATATGCGAAACTTTTTGGTTTTGTATAAAAACAAATGATGATTTGTATAAAAATGATAATCAAAAAATATATTTATTTTGTGGTTTTTCTAATTTGCTTATTTAGTGGAGAATCAATGTAGTACGATATTTGACGACCTATCGCGTAAGCAAGTTTATTGGAAGGCGTAGTGGTAAGAAAACGTACAATGTATAAGTTTATTAATAGACATATAATAACGATCGCTATACACATCTTCACCAAATACAGTACATATGTAAATGTCAGTTGGAATAGCTCAGTTGGAATAGCGTTAGACTGAAGTCGTTAACTCAATAGTCATCTAAAGGCCCCCGGTTCAACCCCGGGTTCCGGCACAAACGGAACAGTTCGGCGGCTGATACTTTTTCAGTCAGGTTAATAAATAATAATAATACTTTATTTTATGTAGACATTTTAAAATCCATTTTACTACAATTGGACATCTTAATTAAAATTAATGGATGCAACGTGGTGACAACGTTAACTAAAATTTCTTACATCACTTAAATATCTTATAAAAATACACGTGTATTTATATTAACAAATAAATGCAAACAACACATCTATTATCCATGTATTTTTATGGTTGTCTATCATAGGCCTATCCCTACCACATATAGAGCGCGAAGCGCGACACGTATTATTGAGTGTAACAATGAGTTGCGATAAAGGAAGCAACCGCTTATCAAGGAGGAGCTGTGTCCCAGCATCCCGTTTCCCTAGAGTCAAGCACTCCTCGGAGTTTTTTTTTTAAGAACCACATAAAGAGCGCGAAGCGCGACACGTATTACTAATCAGGTGGTATGGGCCCTTTAGCATTATCCGATCATTACGTCCATAGTTATCTTCCTTAAAATTTGAGAAATTTTGAAATCCTTGTTCGAAGTCAAAAATTTTCATCCGATTGTTCTTATGTTTCACAGGTTTTTTTTATCAATGAAGACCCAACCCAAACTCTATATGATCAATATGGGACCATAAGTCCAGAATGATGTCTCTTTGAATTTAAAAATTAAAGTGAAAAACTGCATGGTTAGGTGATTATGTCAACATTTTTCATCAGATTCTTTCCAAACTTACAGTGTCTTCATATCAATGAGCATTTTTACCTCATTTATAATGAGAAACATCGGGACAATAAGTCAAACATTGTTTTCTATTAAATTTGACAAATTAAACAATTTCCACTTGTTTAAAAGATTTCACATCTTTCGTCTGAATCTTTCCAAACTTGTTAAGTGTTTTTATATCAGTATTACTCGAACCCTATTGCAAATGATGAATATCGGAGCAATAAATCTATTATGATCTTTTACTGAATTTCAAAGTATTGTGAAATGCAGCCTTTTTTGTTCAATTTACAGTTTTCATTTATTTATTTTTTTTCAAACTTTTACAGTGTTTTCATATCAATGGTCCATATCTCAACCCCTAATGTAAATGAGCAACGTAAGAATAAGTTCAGAACCACCTCCCCTTGAAGTTGAAAAAATATGAAATTACGCTTACAAGATGAAGCAGATTTTTTAAAACCTACACAGTTCTGTTCCATTAATTAAAACTGCACACGGGTACCAGTTAAAAAAGGAAACCAATGTAAATAAATTGAACTATGAAATATTCGGGAGCTACAACACAAAATCATAGATAATGGTTATTTGGGCTTTTAACACAACATCATAAATAATGGTTATTTTGGGGTTATAACACAAAATCATAGATAATGGTTATACCAGTATCTTTTTCTATTTTGTTAAAAATAATCGGCCAATATAAAAATATTTACAGTAGCAAAAAATCGTTCCATGTAACTTCATTGAGTGCCTTGTGCACTGCAATTCCCGAGTCCTTTGATGCTTTGCATCAATACTTATCTTGTAGTAAAATCATCTACTGCTCAGAAAATGTATAGGGCGAACAGAGGAAACGTGTATTTCACGTATAGTTCACATTTGCCACCGGGATGTCAAACTGAAGTGTGAAAGGCATTCATGGTCTATCTACGCGACATATTGTCTGGCTATTTGGGCATGAATATGAACAAGATAATAGTGATAACCTTAGTATGGAATACACGCTGCAATGACAAATATTTGACATTGCGTTTTGACCTTGACCCTAGATGTACGTTTCCATCTATGATCATGACAAATCTTATTTAAGTCTAATATTCGGTCATTAGTCGCTTGCGATTTTCAAATAACTGTGAAATGCCCCAGAGAGTGATGGGAAATATAAGAGCGCACATATTAAAAAAAGTGTTTTAGTTTTTCATTTAACTGCCAAGTTCAAACGTAACCTCGCCTGTAGTAAATATTCATTTTCTCACAACACACCGCAAAATAAAACATGTTAAGCCCTTCAATTCAGCAGGGGTAATTAAGATAAAAAAGACAGGGTTTGGGAAAGTGATTCCTATATAAAAAGCCAGCAAATACAGCCCATTAATGCTGTTATAATATTCTTACGGTAGCCGCATTCATTGCATAATATAATTAAGCAACTTTTGTATAGTGTATGTACACTTTATTTACTTATTTGTATAAAAGGGATGTGGAATGTCATGCTAGTCGCCATTCCTTTCCCAAGTGTGCTTGCTTGAGGCACTCGACTATTGTCAAAGGCACAACCACAGAACGTGACGATACACTCTGGTCACTACACTCTCTGACCGATTATAGGAGTTAATCCGAGGGCAATAGTTACGGACAAATAAATATCATGCTATATACTAGAAATAGATATTATACGTAGTGTTGTCGTACTGAACTATAGAAGCTTAAGTGATCTTAATTAATACGTCATTCCTGTCATAAATTATAACTTTGTAAGAAGCGTAAGCATGGTCACCGTGTAAGACCATCAAACAACCAGTATCGTACTAAATTACACTTATCGACCCCTAACCTCAACCAACCAGAACTACCTGTGCAACCATACTCTAGCAAACCAGTTGATACCACGTTACCAGTCCAATTCTAGCTGCCTAATCCACCGACCGCCCATCTCCCTCCCCACCCCGTGATAAATCAACCGACTAATCACCTACAGCGCAAACCAAGGACGGGAACGACTCTCACACAGACCAAACATTAAAGAGGCCTTTTCACGTATTGGTAAATTGACAAAATAAAAAAATGTTTCAGATTCTCAAATGTTCGTTGTAGTTATGATATGTGTGAGGAAACAGTAGTACAGAACATTAACCATGCTATAAAATATCCTTTAAATGCATCTTTTGACGATTTAAAAACATGAAAATTATAAAGCGTTGCAACGCAAAACGATTGAATAATAAAGTTAGTTCTGTTGTTATCGTTATATTTTGTGACAATACGATGATTGCTTAGATAAAGTATAAAATACACCACATATGGTCTGAGCACGGATGGCCGAGTGGTCTAATCGATAGACTTTTACGCCATGGGGTCAGTGGTTCGAGCCCAGTTGAGGGTTACTTTTTGTCTTCTTTAATTTTATTCTTGTCTTTTTATACTGGAGCTTTTTAGATCCAATGTATACATTTATCAATATAAAGCATTTAATGACAAACTTCAATACATGCCCAAATCTGTGAAAAGACCCCTTTAATGAACACAACAAAACAAAAAGAATACACCAATCTCTAACAAACCATCGAGCCCCAAAAAACAAAACAACAAAATAGCCAACATTCACAACATTCAACGTGACGAAACTGTAAATTAATGTCATTTGTGTGTACTATTTGAGTTGCTCTTGATCTACCACCTCCTAAAAACCCAAATGACCGACTCACCAACTACTCAAACCACATACCAACTAACCGGATCGATTGAATAACCAAGCTGCCATCTAACCCAATTTACCCAATAACCAATTACATACCATCCAAACGACAGAGCAACTAACCGAATGATCGACTAACCAAGGTTCCATCGAACCAAAATCTACTGACCGACAAGCAAACAACCAAACGACGGACTAACCAAACGTGCGACGTACCAACTACCGACCCCCTATACCACATACCAACTAAGTAAAACGTTTAACTAACCAAGTACCATTGAAACAAGATGTAACATGCAAACTATGAGCCAACCAAACAACCGACCGATGAACAAATACCAAAAACAACTTACATGTATAAACAACAAATAAACCAAGCGAAAGACTAAACAACTACCAACAAACCAAAAATAAAACCTACAAACCAAATAGCAACCAAACAAACAAAAAACTAACCAAACAACAAACCAACCGAATAAATCGATCAAATAACCATCCACAGACACAAAAAAAAAACAATCAAGAAAACAACCTTTCGACCGACTTAATTAATTACAAACCAAATATTCAACTACCCAAATGACAAAAAATCAACCAACAATTAACGAACTAACCCAACAACTAATCAACCAAATACAATCAATTAACAACTTCCCAAACAAAACAGTTTAACCACCAGTTTTCATTTCATTTTTCATTCTCTACAAAAAGGGACTCATCTCATCTTAATATTTACCATAAGTCATTTTTTAAACCCGATTTAACTCTGACGTACACCGACCACCATTAGGTGCTACTAATACAGCATGGATACGAACCATTATAATCGCTTTAACTGCGACCTGCATAGTTGCAATCAGTAGTCTCCACTGGCCATAATCCGACTCACGCGACTTATATAAACATGTTTACTGATTGCGTCAGATAGGCATTTAGTTGTTTAGTGTACATAAGTTCTGGTCGATGCTAACAAGGAAAAGATAAGTACGAGATTAAAGGTATAATTTACAACTTAATGAAACAATATGTGATTATTTTGTTGCTGATACTACTTTCTATTCAACCTTGTGGTAATTTTGTGGTTGTTTAATGTTTAAAGTATCCTTATAGGTGCATTTGTCTGTTAGAAAAAAGCCGGAGTAATCCACATCATCTTTCGTCATGTGTATGACTTATTTGATTTTGCACTTGAATTAATTCCTCTTTATTCAATTCTATTGAGATTGTACGACTGTCCGTTATATTGTAAAAAAAGTAACGATACTAACTAACCTAATTTCCTAAATTTTTTCAACTGTATATGAAATAATTCTAAAAAAATAAAAGAAAAAAACACATTTTCGTTTAAAACAAAGTACATGGGTCATTTATTATCATCATAAAACATATATTGGTATGTAACTGTATATTTAAAGTCAATACTTATTTAATAGCAGAATAACATTCACTACTAATCACACAGCATTCTATTTGGTCAAAACTCCTGAAGCTTATCAAACGACAGACCAAAGGCCTATACATATAGACAATAGTAATAATATTCGTTAACAATTATCGAAAAGCAGAACAACGGCCAATACTTACGAGCATCATAATAATTCATAATAACGATCAATTGTGATTCATGGACTTTCTCCGGAATCCTGCGTTAAAAGATATAACAAATCGTTTGCTGATCGAGAGTAAATAAATGAATCACTATCGTGTAGCAAGGTACATACTTCAACGTTTTGATTAACCCTTTGCATGCTGGGATATTTTTCGTCTGCTAAAATGACGTCTGCTGAATTTCTAAAATTAGCATTTTCTTTGATTTTGTTCAAAGAATACTATCAAAATATCAAACAGATTTTGAATCCTGATGAGACGCCACGTACTGTGGCGTCTCATCTGGATCGAAACTGTTTTTCAAAGGCCTTCAAAATTCGGTTCCCGCACTGACAGGGTCAACTGAAACACATTTCTTAAAAAGTTACGACGCTTTTTTTCGATCGGCAACCAGCACCCATGTTCACCAAACCAATCTTACAATTATGAATTAAGTGTAGACGCACATACAGTATGTTCAGCGCTTGTATTTATATACAGGCTATAAATATTGGTTGTGTCATAAAGAAATAGTTCGAAATGAAGAAATGTGTATTTGAGGTATTATACTTTATTCTATTTTGAAATGTTTCAAAATATTTGAACAAAACAGTTTCAAGAATATTCGTTTTTAGCATAGGTGCGTTTACGCACCTATGCTTATGGTATATACCACATTTCGAAAATCCACATCGATCGGTTGCCCATTATGAAGCCTTACCTGATCAAAAATCAGACGAAATATCTATTTAATTTAGTATATGGTCATTCTTACAATTTTTTTTTGGAAACGTTTTTCTAACGTTTTCTTCCAAGAATATTGCTGACACCGCTTTTAGTGAATTTTTCTAAGACCGTTTTATGTCAAAAAATCTTCTTATTACCTTAAACAAAAATTTCGTTCATAAAGCAATTCTATCTGCACTATAAATCTCAATCTCCTACGCAGTGGCCTCCCTTATACTAGAAGTTACTGACCGGGCGAAGCAAGGGAAGTAACTGCTGTGAGGAGTTTCTATAAAAATCTGCATTCAGAAATCTGTATTCAGAACTCACTCTGTTGTGCACGTCTGCATCTAACGCTTACCACAAGTTTTACTTCAAAATCCGGTTCCAGCACTGAAAGAGTTAAACAATCGCTTTAAGGCGAAGTGCTGGGCAAATGGGGGTCAGTCAATTTTAGAGATGATTTAAACTCGTTTGTAATTGTAAAATCGTCTTGTAGAAATAGAAACGAAAGCTATCGTAACAGAATCTGTAGTATCAGTAAAAAAATATTGAGAAGAGATAGCAGAAGATCGCCATGGCGAAGTTGATATGGTGTAAGCCCTAGCGACAGGGAGGTCCCCTTTATGGGAGCGTTATCGAGATCTCCAACAAGGACAGATAGAAAGACAGACAGACAGACAGACAGACAGACAGACGGACGGACGGACGGACGGACGGACGGACGGACGGACGGACGGACGGACGGACGGACGGACGGACGGACGGACGGACGGACGGACGGACAGACAGACAGACAGACAGACAGACAGACAGACAGACAGACAGACAGACAGACAGACAGACAGACAGACAGACAGACAGACAGACAGACAGACAGACAGACAGACAGACAGACAGACAGACAGACAGACAGACAAAAGACAGACAGACAGACAGACAGACATAGAGACAGACAGACAGACAGACATAGAGACAGACAGACAGACAGAGAGACAGACAGACAGACAGACAGACAGACAGACAGACAGACAGACAGACAGACTGTTTTATTGGCGCAAATTTAACATTTTTTTGTCATTCACTTATGGTTAGTCATATAAGCATCTACATATACTTATGTCAACGTTAACATAATTGCATTTATCTAACTATAATCTTGATCGCGTAAAGTTTATCACATATACATTTGTATATACTAATACATTTTGTGTGACTTTACACAAATAACAAAATATACAACAGTTATGAAGAGTTTTGTTCGACAAACACTGATTAATAAATTGAATTTAAATAATTAGTTCGACAAACACGTCTTCGCAAATTACAAAATATGCAACTTCAACATTAAGGTTTTGCGCGACAAATATATGCATGTATAAATGATTGATGATATTAATTTAATTATCAACAAGGACAGCACGTACCGATTCTATTTAGGATACTGTCTCGAGAGAATCTCCGTGCGACAAAGCTTTTGATGCATTTGAGGACAAGTCACTATGTTATAATAAGTAGTAATAGCAATAGTTGTTGTTATTGTTGTGTTAGTGGAAGCAGTAGCAATTGATGTAATTGAAACATACCAGCGCTTGTCAACTAAATTTTGTTAACCCTTTGCATGTTGGGAAATTTGTCGTCTGCTAAAATGTCGTCTGCTGAATTTCTAAAATAAGCATTTTCTTCAATTTTTTCAAAGAATACTATAAGAATAGCAAACAGTTTGGATCCTGATGAGACGCCACGTTTTGTGGCGTCTCATCTGGATCCAAACTGTTTGCAAGGGCTTCAATATTCGGTCCCAGCACTGAAAGAGTTAAACATCAGGATTTTTTTATAGTACGTACATTTAAAGTTTGAGATAACGAAGGGCATTAGACTACAGGTCAATGACTTTTAACTTCGAAGATTTCAGTTATTAATTTCTCGTTTGTATGAGATCGTTCAGTTGGAAGAACAGTGCTTATTATGATGATATTATGATTTATGAAGTCTTTATATATGAATTTGATTTACCTTGTTGAATAAATAACGAAATTTTAAATCAACAAAGGATCTCGATTAAAAACAACAACAAATTCATGAATATTAAGGTATGGTTGTTCAGGTATAACTTAAACTATAAAGGATATTATTTTGAGTGTATAATCGTTCAGCGCTGAATGAAGGGTATCGCCCACTGTTGACCTTACATTCGGAGTAGGGCGCTCTAGAGATGTGCATGTGTATCTAACCCATGTATGCCTAGTGGACTCTCCCATCCTTCTAAATTGGATCATTTTATTTTCAAAATTAGCTATGTCTAGTTTATTTATTTTTATATTTAGAATATTTCTTATAGAAATTCCTTTAAGCAAACAGCGCAAACCCAGATGAGACGCCGCATCATGCGGCGTCTCATCTGGGTCTACGCTGTTTGCCAAGACCTTTTTTCTAGACGCTAGTCATAAATGGGTTAAATTAAACCAGCTTCAATCTTATGCTATGGTTTGCGGTTGTCCGAAAACGCGATCATGCACTTACTAAATGTAATTCAATTAAACAGCAGTCAATTTCAATGATTCGGGGTCATGCTATATTGACAGCCCCAGCTGATTTATTGCCCCTAGAGGTCACAGAGAAGTTAACAAACCAATGGGCGTCACTACAAGCGATCGTTTTTGACCCTCCATCCAGGACAAAAGGATGTTAAAACTTGGAATGATAGCATGCGTGTGGACGCATGCCAGATGCAGTGATTTAGATAAATATTATTGTTGTATATGGGTGTTATATTATCGACGTGCTTCTAATCAGCGAGGATGCTGTAATTCAATATCTAGGCGTATAATATTACTTACGGGATTCCAGTTGATTTACGGGGAATAGGATACATCGGATTTGGTATTTATTAATTTTATTTCATGTTACTTAATTTTAATTTAATTTTATTGATACACGTGGACAATCTGTCACGTTCATAAATCTGACATGTAAGTCAAATCTGTTATTTGCATACTATATAGTATATATAGGATCTGTCACGAGTTGTCATATCATACCATATTTTATTAAAGGACTTCAGGAATCTTGTGAGTAAGCGAGCCTTTGGCGAGCTTACTTACGAATTTCCTGGACGAGTTTAATAAAATGTGGTATGATATGACAACGAGTGTCAGATCTTTTTATCACGTGCTTTTAAATGAGCAAATTAAATAGATATTGACGCAAACATAATTTTAAATCCCGAATGTTGTTCACATTTGGTGAAGTCATTTGACGTTGCAACGTCATTTCAGCAAAATAACAAAATGCGATTGGTCAATAAACGAAAACTAAGTCAATGAAAACGCTTAAAATTTTTGTATTACACATGTGTAATATATAGAGGATATTTGTTGGATTCGATGGAATATCGATTTTATTTCACGAGTGATCATATAAAATAATATTTTCACGAGTGGCACAGCCACGAGTGAAAATATGTATTTTTTATTATCACGAGTGAATTAAAATCGATATTCCATCGAATCCGACAAATTTTCTTTTTATTTTATGCTTTTTCACCGTTTATTTACATTGTAAAAGAGTTTAACTGGATAATGTCGCTGGATTTATAACGTCATTTCGTTGAAAAAAATGACGTCATTTCACAGTAAAACAGTAAAATATCGTTATTTTTCACTGTTATTTGTCACTGTTTAAAACAGTGAAATACCAGTTTTATTTCACTGATATTTCTCTATAAACCACCGGAAAGCATAAAATAAAAAAAATATGTAATGGTTGTATTACATGGGAAACAGGGTATAGCATGTGATCAAACACTGTTCTTGAATAACTTCCTAAATAAAACAAACGACATCAAATTTCCATTGACATAATAATCATACAGATTACAGAAATAAGTCGGGAACATCTCTCGTTTCGATGTTACACATATTTATTAGAGCATTTTAAAATCCAAAATATTTTTTTTTTAATTATTTATCGCTAACTTAATATTTCTTTCTCGTGCTGATGCCAAGCTGTTTAACAAGTCGGACAAAGCATTGCATAGTGACCGAAAAACGGCGGTAACTGGAAAAGTATTTCTTTGTCCATTAACTTGATATTGAAAACTTTCCGTTAGCATTTAACTTACATTTTGTGTTGTTACACGTTAAGACAGTTTGTAGCTAGATACTTAGCTATGTACTAAGTTAGTTTGTTACATTTACAAACAGCATCGTTTGCTTTTCTGAAATTGTAATGCAATTTTGTTTATTTCTTTTTTAGGTATAAAGAATCATTTTAACGATTGGATAACACCAGAACATGTTTGCTGATGATTACTGGAGATCAAATTTGAATATGAGAAATATCTCTGCTTTTTTATTCGTTTTCGCATGTGCGATAGACACATCGGGTGCTGACGGACAATCATGGAATGACTTTGAAACACTAAGACGTCCGAACTGTTCCGAATGTAGGAAACGTCTTCAAGTAAGCATTATAGAGTTGACAAAACTCACAGAAATAAAGAACAGAATTTTGAACGCTATTGGTCGAAATAGGTTAGGTACCGTAGGAAATCTCACCGGCCCGATACCACCATTCCGTTTCGATCTTGCTTCCGTCCATAATGAAGAAGATCCGCTGCCAAATAATATGATGAGAAGTAGGCTGCAACATAACGTCACCAATCATATGCAAAACTATAAAAACGTGGAAATCTACAGTTATTCCAAACCGGTTGGTATGTATACTATTTGTCTTTAATTTTGTTTTTGACAATGAACCGTTACATCTATGATTTGATAAAAAAATCTTAGAATATCATGGTACCTTTTGATAATTGTTATTGAATAATAAGATTAAATATATATTATGTAGATATATCCGTTTTGTAGATAATTCTGTCAAATTAAAAGTCAAAGCACATTACAAAGTTTAACCTAAATCGATTGTTCAAAAAGTTTCATGCAGAAAATTGAACAAAGGTAACAAAACTAACCCTTTTATTATTAGTTCAAACTAGACACGAGTTGAGCTTCAAACATGTCAAAGAGCAGGTTTCTCTTAAAACAATCTTCAAGTGAAGGGAGACAACCACTAATTGCGCTTTACGAATTCCCTCCCCTGTATAGGAAATTTCATTATTTTAAAATCATAATTATTTCCCTGTTAAATCAAGGTGGTAAATTTGCTAATGTGTTTAATATAGTAATCCACATGTGTTTCTGAGTAAAGCAATGCTATTCAAGTACACTGTGAATTTGACTTAGACGTGTGACTTAGTTCAGAAGATGCTATATACATGTACATGTAATTATATTTGTCGCTCCGTGTTCGGATCGGCGATTTTGCTGAGAAGGAAAGATTTTAAAATATTACTTGCACCAAATACTTAAACCAACGTTCTCTTTTTTAACAAAATATATCGATCTAAGCGCTTGGATGTAAATCGTCGATGGACCATTAAACAATTGGTAACAAACGCAAGGGAACGTTAAAATTACGACAATACACCGCTCCGTTGCGTAATGGGTATGGCGTTCGATTACGGAGCAGTTGGTTGAAGGTTCGAGCAGGTTATTACTAAAGTCGTGTTCTGAGAAAACTGGGCATTATGCATGTGCGTAAAGTGTCGTCCCATATTAGCCTGTGCATTCCGCACAGGCTAATCAGGGACGACACTTTCCGCCTTAACTAGATTTTCAGTAAAGAGAGACTTCCTTTAAACGAAAAATACCATAAAAGCGGAAAGTGTCGTCTCTGATAAGCCTGTACGGATTGCACAGGCTAATCTGGGACGACACTAAACGCACATGCATTAAGTCCCATTTTGTCATAACGCGACTCACATTGTTTGTTGCCTACCCAGCAGCTAGTTACGTGGGGGAGAACCACCTGCATTCATTCCAAGCGCCCGGCATAGAGGATAGGTATCAGGGGTAAATACGTTAATAGGTAAAGGTGCCTCATAAGTCGAAACTGACAGGCCCTCAAGCGATAGTGGTTACGCTGTAATAAAGAAACACTTTACTATACTCTTCCAGATCCAGAAGCCGACAGCAGGAATCGGGAGTATATATGTGTCGTGTTCTGAGAAAACTGGGCATAATGCATGTGCGTAAAGTGTCGTCCCAGATTAGCCTGTGCAGTCCGCACAGGGTAATCAGGGACGACACTTTCCGCCTTAATTGGATATTTGCTAAGAAGAGACTTCATTTTAACGAACAATGTCATAAAAGCGGTAAGTGAAGTCCCTGATGAGCCTGTGCGGATTGCACAGGCTAATCACGGACGACACTTTACGCACATGCATTATGTCCAGTTTTCTCAGAACACGACTCATATGATAATCAAGTGCCTCATAAGTCAAGACTGGCAAACCCTTAATCGATACGGAGTAACGCTATATTAAACAAAAAGTTTACTGTTTCAGGTCCAGAATCTGACAACACTCTGCGCTTCTCTCTGGGCAAGAACGAGATCCCCGCAGAGGCTGACGCTGTGGAAGCGGCGCTCTTGGTTTACGCAGACAGGCGGCGGAGAATACGGCCCGAAGGGAGGGGCAAACGTATCTACATCAGCGTCTCCTACTTAGACGACGGAAATGGTCACTGGCTCCCGGTGAGCAGCATGAAAACGCTCATTAAAAGACGACAGTGGAAGCGGATTCTGTTGCCCATAGCGGTAGGGCAGCGGCTGTTGGAGTCTGCACAAAAATCGGTAGATATTAAAGTGGACTGTGAGGGATGTGGTCGGTTAGTGCAATTAACGCTAGACAAAGACCGTCAGCGAATGTGGAAAAATAATACTAGTAAACAGAAAAAACGGGCAAAAACAAGTTCGCGGAAAGACGACAAAAGGCCTAAAGTCAAAATTCAGAAGGTGGACAAGCAAAATGATATAAAAATGAATAAAAAAGACAGTGATCGTAAGGCCAATAAACACAAACGAAATCCAATTCTAGTATTAAGCCTGAAAGCACCCCTTAGTTAAATGTTAACGCATAATTATCATAAGAACATACTTTTCTGTAATGCATTGTAAATACATGCCTATTTTTATAACTTCTATCGATTTTAATATGCTATTTACTTGTCATGTAAATTGTTTTTCAGTATTGTTATTCTATCGCCTATGCGTTTCATATATTTAAAAAGTGACTGTACTGTACGTTATTTTCGTATAGTGAATATGTTACTATGAATACAAATAATCTTCATTAAGTGTATCCAGTATTAAATCAAATCAAGTTAGAGTGCTGAGATAAATACAGCATCATTTGCCGTTGTATATCAAGGCTGATTTCTAACATGGCGTTTTATCGTTCCGGCGCCTACTTGTTCGTCGTATTGTCGTCCTTATTTTATTCAGGGACCTTATACATGTGGTACACTAATTTTCCCGTTGTAATTTTTATTACTTTTTTAATTTAGGTAATTAATTTTTTCATTATGATCCTAAACTTATACATTATTGTCAAAATATAAAAGAAGATGATGCTACTTTTCATAATATATACTTAAACAAAATATATAAAATCCTAATAAATCTGTTAGGATTTTCTTGTGATGGCAGAGATTGTATGTGAGAGCAAGCAACGACAACTCTGCGTGGAGTTTGGGTCTATGTTATCGAGGCATGTTCAACAATGACGTGCTAACATAGGGGCTCAAGTCGATCATAACGTTCTGTTTTTGTTATGAGCTCAAGATTGCCGGTCACGGGTATTGTGTATATGTTGGCATGTGTCGAGGTGAAATACTGTTGGGCAATAACAAAAAACAAACAAACAAGAGCGTTATGGTAAGATATGCCACTAAGGAACTGTTAAACTTCACATACTTGTTGTTGTTGTGACAAGGTCGACTTTATTTCATTTTGTTTAACCATTATTCGGTTCTGTTAAAATAAGGGTGCAGCAGAAGTTCTTGAAAACAACCACTAAGGCAGTTTAGCATGTAAGTGAACATTACTTTGACATCAAATAAAATGTTAGATGACCGTAGGTGGCATGAAGCGAATCTGAGCAAATATTGATCAACAACCCTTATTGAACTTTTATTTCAGCATAAAAGGGTAAAGTGATGCAAAACAGTTAACTCGGAACAAGTGTAAGTTCATTAAATGACCACCCTGATTTGACTTGAATATACTGTTGAAAAAAGCAAACAAATCAACTGAAGACTTTACATAATAATAAAACTCCAGGACATTATAAGGGGTGACATTTCTTTTTACTATGAGTTTGTTTTTCCTGTACAATAAAGCATGATAAAACGGCACTATTTCTACCATTTTTTTAAATGTGTAGTCATGAAGCATATACATCGTGCTCGACATCATGAAAATAGTATTCATCGTCAGGTTGTTTTAATAGTATTTTTTTTTTTAAATATTTTCAAAGCATCGAACGAATCATAAACGGATTTTGGATTGTGTACGTGTTTGTCATTCATAATTGTTAACTTCGATAGGACTAAAATAATTCGCTACGGCAGGATTACGATTTCGTAAATCGGGTTTTTGGTCAGAGTGGTTAGCAATCGATACAAAAGCTATCAAAAAATAGTGTGGTTTAAAAACATTTCGATAAAAGGGATGGAAAACAAAAAATGGATTTCGACAAAGGGTTGGAAGAACTGAAAATGGATGTGTACATCGTTGTAAATTTATTGTTATAAGCAATGAATTAAAGTTTTTATTAAGGTAAGTAAAATTAAGTATTTGTTTTGCTGCTGCATTTTACATTTTTTACCAAGAAAATATAACATTCTCGATTCGTTTTTTATTTCTTCTCATATTTTCAATAGGAAAGTATTAAAATGAACAGATTAAAGTGGAACTATTTTTTTACGTGATACAATCGGTAGTTATTCGGTCGTCTGGAATGTTGTGAACATGTAGGATGCTCGACGATTATAAGTATATTGTTATCATTTGTCTTTGATAAAATGTGTCAACGGCATGAAGCAGGATAAATAGAATACATGGTTGGTGCCGAAACGGAAAAAGTTTATCCGGTTAGGCCCGAAAAAGAAAAATAGGGCTCGCTAAAGCTAGCCCTATTTTCTTTTTTTAAGCCTCACCGGATAAACTTTCTCAATCTCGGCACCAACCATTTATTTTCAATATATAACGCAAATATTATCATTTATCAAATAATATTCAAGCAAAAACTTATATTATCCAGTTTTCGTGTCTTTACGACAATTGCTATGGACTTCACATGAAAAACCGCGCTGTTAAATTACTCGATGACAGACATGATCACATAACAGCTCATACAGATGAATTCTAATATAGGACTGATCTGCTGAGTTGTTTTCATAATGAAAGGATGTGCAAAAAACTGCTCTGTTACTTTTGAGAATCACATATGAACAGTGACACAATATTGACAATTTTGTATAGATTTATGTACAGTAGAGTTTTAGCCTTGTGAGAAAAAATTATTAATTGCAAATACATTCCAATAATGAAATTGTACGATGAAATTGATATTCTCTGTGTTCTCTTGGTTCTTAGGATAATTGAGACTTATTAACACAGATGGCCAGTTAACATTAGTATGTGAAATTGCAGGTCATTTATAGGCATATAAGATAATAAGAAGGGGCGCTATCCAAAATTGTCAGTTTAGAAAAGCATAAAGTGGGCAATTTTCTATATGAATTACCGACACTTTCGGTAAAATGGCACGAAGATAACACTCGCGCTTGTCGAAATTTCGGCTTTGACAATGGAAAAAGTATCAAATCAATTTATCCAACCAATCCTCCTGGATATCGACTGTCCGAGCAACACAAACCCAATGGACACTGTTAACCACGTTTGACTGACCTTTACAAAAAAAACTCGAAGAAGAATGTGAACCTTAACATTCAGAGAAGGTAATCACGTGACAAACAAGATGGCGACGTCCATGTCGAGGCAGGTATTTTTCGTCGTTTTATACCCTTAATTACTTGTTTTATTATTTTTTTTATTCCTCTCAATTTCCAGCAATATTAGGAAGAAAATTACTGGCTGTTATTTCATTGTAATATTCGCTCTATATCTCGACTTTACTCGGTGCGAAATTTCTTAGCGGGATGACCTAATTGTAGGGCTCCACTAAGAAAATTTGCGGAGAGTAAGTCGAGATATAAAGCAAATTTAAATACGAAATGAATGCCACATCACATTTCTCGGCGTTAGCTGTATACGCCAGCTTTTCACCTTACCTGACCTTTGTAACTGTCCAATAAAATTCAAATAAAATTTCCCGCGGCTAGTTCAGAATGAATACACTTCCGCTATCCCATAGGCTGATATGAGCATACCATCAGAACATTGGAAACATGTCCGCGTCTTTGTAACACTGTTTTACTGCGTGTTCAGCATGAAACAATTTTATCTCTAATGAAAAGGCTTAATAGATAGAACAATTTTACACTCAATCTCGACATCAATACAGTTTGTGCGTCCACCTTTTTTACTTAAAGACTATGTTCTCATTTTAGTACTGACTTTCATATTCCTATCAACATGTTAACATGTAAAAGTATAAAAAGCAGTGGAAGCGTGGCCTCACTTTAATGCATTGCATTTCAACCCGCGAGTTATCAGGGTTTATTTACAGGTCATCGCTGCGTCCGAAGACGCTTATGTGCTGACCTGAGTTCGTGGCCAGTTTGTTATATAATATAGACCCTATCCGTGAACTAGGTGAACTGAGATTTTCTTTAGACCACAAAAGATGTTAAATGAAGATATTCAGCGATATAATTATGGTATGTCAATAATAGATTCTTTATGTGTTTTCAACAATACCATGATAAATATTATTTTTAATTTATTTAACAAGAATTATTCCACCATATTGCCTAATGTATTAAGCATGAGCGCGATGATTCTCGATACTGTTAATAATCGAATCAAAAAGCAATGCCCGACAAACCACTAAAACAGGTTTGTTCGAAGAACGCGCGTATAAATATTTAAAATATGTACGGATACTTCGCGTGTGGCCGGTTGACTCATATGTTTAAATTTCACTTCCATTCTTCATTTGGTTTTCTGTTTTGTATCTATAGCTTTATGACCAGCAATATGTTATTATGTAAAATAAGCCGCGAAAACTCCGCGTAACATCCCGTATTGCGTGTGATCCAGCTAAGAACTGCACAGAAAAAGACATTCGATATCCTTGGTCTCATTTTTTGAACTCTTTACCTTTCACAAACTCAATCCACAATCAACGCCGTATATCTTTTTAAAAGATATTTCTTGTTTCTGATATGGCTGAAAAGTGAGCGTCATTTAAAAAATAAACAGAAGTAATAAAGGGTATACAACGGCGAAAAATAACTGTCTCGGTATTGACGTCGCCATCTAGACCCTCACGTGCTTACCCCCTCTGACATTCGGCTTGTCTGGGAAAATGACATTTCTTACGAAACCGGCGCAACCGATTAAACGATCGCTTATTGGGCGATCGATATTTAGATAAGACTTTGATTGACGAGCTGTGAGGTGTAAACGGTAAGGACATATATTAGTACAAAAGGAGAAGACAACAACAGAAACCAAAAACAGAAGAGTACAAGTTCAGACTCTAGCGAAAGCATGGACTTTTCAAGGTTGCGAAAATATATGGATACAATGTTGTCTTGAATTATTTAATTTAGAGGAAATCTTAAGTCAATGTGTGACACAGATAAATACAGACAAATAACATAGAATTCAGAGGGATATTGACAAATTGGTGGAAAGTAAAGTACAGAAGGTTTCTAATAATAAATAAAAATTCCCAAGAATTTAAGTACCTGTCACTCCTGGAACATGTAACACAACTAGAAGGAACATGCAGAAAAACGTGAGGCAATGTCAATGAGAATGACGAAATCGTCTCCTAAAAACACGACAATTTAAAACTTCGTTTAAGACACGAAACCATGCTCTAAACATGCCTATTATGTATATGTATATTTCACAATATAAACACAATAAGGGTCCTTTTGTTAAATATTTGTGGCCAATACGTTTTATGTGGGCATTATCGGAAACATTTAAATCGTATATCGATCACAACACGTGCAGTTTATTGTGTGCTGAAATCAGGAAGTTCAGATATGCCTTAAAACGTTATATGTATATCCGCTGTATTCAGGAATGTAACAAAAGTGTTCATGATTTCTACCAAACCGATATGTTTATGGAGTTATGCGGTAAAATATAACACAAGTTTGAAAGGTACTTTGGAATGTTTCGGGCATGCTGATGAGACAGCGTTAATTGTGATATAAAATCATCAATGAAGAGTTCAATCATAACATAAGCACGTCACAGTTGGGAGATATTTGTTAAAGAATTAAAATCTGTATTTGTTCAAGATAAGGATATTACAACTAAAGTTGAGATTCAAGCACGTTATTGTTGATTGAAAGTTGTGTGTATCCAATATTCATATTGGAAGCATATCTTAAATGGGGACCGCTGCTTCTAAAGCTGAAAATGGTAAGGTGATGCTACTCCGTAAGTACCCTATTGCGACATTTTAACGATGTATTCGTAGTTTTCCATGTTAAACAATGCCTTTTGTTGAAGCTAAAATATTCATGAGTTCATTCGTATCTTTTTTTTTAAATGGTTTCAACGGAAGAAATTGACACGATTTATTCTGCACTTATTGATGTATAAATTGTATACAACTACAAACTACACACATGTACTTACGAATGCTTGAACAAAATGGCTGTGGTGGTTTTGATGTAAGCTTTTTCTTCAGATGGTCAAGTCCCCGGAAAGCGTCCACCTACAATTCCAGTCCGTAAACCAATCAATCCGGTGGGTTTTGAGTTTAATTATCAGTTTGTTTGTTTTAAACATAAATTCATTAAGTACGGCATTACGTTTATTTCGTTATTGCTTAGCGTTGGAAGTTCTTATCGTGTCTACAAACGCCTGTAGTGTATGCTCCGAAAGCACCAAACGTCTGCGGTGTACACTGTACACGTTACAAAGCTTATATTTTATAAGTTTCGTTATAACAATGCGTCTTTCGTTTGTTACCCCTTTTGTGCCAAGCGTTTTAATGATTAACTCAGTACGTACTTAGAGTCTGTATCGTATGTATCGAGCGTTTGCAGTGTATACTTCATACGCATCCAGCGTCGTTAGTTTATACTCTGTATTGAATACTCTGTACGTATCAAGCGTCGTGGTGTGTACCCCGTACGCATCAAGCGTCTGTTTTGTAAACTCCGTACGTATCGGGCGTCTGCATTGTATAGTACGTACGTACAAATCGTATCTATCATATGTATTGTTTTCTCCTTACGTATAAAGCGTGTGTAGTGAATACTACCTATGTATCAAGCTCCAGTAGTGTACACTCTCTACGCATCATGGGTCTGTATTGAATACTCTGTACGTAGAAAGCGTTTGTATTAAATATTCTGTACGTATCAAGCATCTGTATGGCATACTCTGTACGTATCAGGCATCTGTATGGCATACTATGTACGTATCAAGCGTCTGTTTTGTATATTATGTACGTATAAAGCGTCTGTATGGCATACTCTGTACGTATAAAGCGTCTGTATGGCATACTCTATACGTATAAAGGGTCTGTATGGCATACTCTGTACGTATACACCGTCTGTATGGCATACTCTGTACGTATCAAGCATCTGTATGGCATACTCTGTACGTATAAAGCGTCTGTATGGCATACTCTGTACGTATAAAGCATCTGTATGGCATACTCTGTATGTATAAAGCGTCTGTATGGCATACTTCGTGCTTATAAAGCGTCTGTATGGTATACTCTGTACGTATAAAGCATCTGTATGGCATACTCTGTACGTATAAAGCGTCTGTATGGCATACTCTGTACGTTTAAAGCGTCTGTATGGCATACTCTGTACGTATAAAGCGTCTGTTTGGCATACTCTGTACGTATAAAGCGTCTGTATGGCATACTCTGTACGTATAAAGCGTCTGTATGGCATACTCTGTACGTATCAAGCGTCTGTATTGCATACTCTGTACGTATCAAGCGTCTGTATTGCATACTACGTACGTATCAAGCGGGAAGCAAGTCTGAAAACCCGTTGCCAACTGTTCAAAATGAAAATACTTTAGCTGACACATTTGCTGATTATTTTATGTAGAAAATAGAGACAATCCGAGAGAATCTTAAAGACTTTGACAACTACACGCCGATTGCGAAACAGGTCACACAATTGGGAAATTTTGAAAAACTCACAGAAGATGAGATCAGAAAGATAATAAATCAATTACAAACAAAGTCCTGCGAGATTAATATCTTACCGACAAAAGTGTTAAAGTTGTTTTTGAATGAGCTTCTTCCAACCATTTCTAAATTAGTAAACCTTTCTTTGGCACAAGGAGTATTCCCTGCGAAGTGGAAACAAGCGGTAGTGCGACCTATTTTAAAAAAAGCCGTCCTTGAATTGACCTTTTCAAATTACAGACCAATGAGTAATTTGGCATTTCTGTCAAAAGTAATTGAAAAATCAGCACTCTATAGATTAAACAAACATGCTAGTGAAAATGATCTTCTCCCAAAGAACCAATCTGCTTACAGACAATATCACTCTTGTGAGTCGGCATTACTAAGACTTGTTAACGATCTCCTGGCTGCAATGAAAAACCAAGAGGTAACAGCACTCATTGCACTAGACCTTATTGCTGCTTTCGACACCGTAGATCATGACATACTCTAAGATGTCTTGAAAAGTCAATATGGCGTGTGTGGTGCGGCGCTGGACTGGATGGACTCATACTTGCGGCCGCGAAGTTGTTGTGTAAGTGTGAACGGATGCATGTCAAAACCACGTGAGGTAAAATGCAGTGTCCCACAAGGAAGTTGTTTGGGTCCTTGGCTTTACCTCACATATGCCGGAACAATTTTTGACATAGTACCCCCTTCCATCTCTGTCTATGGCTTTGCAGATGACCATACTGCCAGCAAACGTTTTAAACCGATTCTATCGGAAGAAACTGAAGCCATCAACGAACTCCAAGATTGTGCACAAGAAATAAACAACTGGATGAACAGTAATAAACTCAAAATGAACGCTTCAAAAACTGAATACATAGTGTTTGGAAGTCGCCCTCAATTAAATAAGTGCAACACTCGGGACATTGATGTATGTGGTGACAAAATCAAGCGTCAAAGTAGCATCAAATATCTGGGCGCTTTTCTGAATGAAACGCTGAACTTCAAGGAACACATTAAGAGAAAGTGTAGATCTGCAATGTTGAATTATTTTAAAATAAAAAACATTCGGAAATTCTTTACGCAAGACGCTACAGAAACACTAGTTCTTTCTTTAGTCATTTCACATTTGGACTACTGTAACGTTATTTTGTACGGCATGTCCCAGTGTGAATTGGCAAAATTACAGCGTGTTCAAAATATGTGCGCAAAATTGGTTTTAAACCGTCGAAAGAGTGACAGTTCAAAACAATCACTTCACGACCTGCACTGGCTGCCAACCAAGACTAGAATCGAATTCAAAATTCTTACATACATGTTTAACTGTTCAATTGGAAATGCTCCTGCCTACTTGACCCAACTTCTGTCCACTCCGATTTCTAAACGTAATCTTAGATCATCAGCATCATCAATAGGCTGTTTTAATGTACCGTTCAACAAGAAAAGAACATTCAGTGATAGAAGCTTTGGAACTGTGGGTCCAAAACTATGGAACAACATACCTTTGAGTTTAAAACAATGTACTTCAATAGACACTTTCAAAAAAAAACTTAAGACATACTTTTTCGACGACGTTTTTGCATTATTTTAAAGGTAATACGTGATGTTTCTTTGATATATGTTTTGTATAGACTTGTTTGATACTTGGCACTGTTGTTCGTTCTTTAACTTGTGAAGAGGATTGCCTCGCTCGCTTGTTGAGGATCGGTTACTGTGTCACTCCATATTATTGTATGTTTTTTATTTGTGTTTAATTTTTGTTTTTATTTCTATTGTACAACGCCATTGAATATGTTTATACGTAGAAATAGGCGTTCAATCAAATGCTCAAGTTTCAAGTTTCAAGCGTCTGTATTGCATACTCTGTACGTATCAAGCATCTGTATTGTATACTCCGTACGTATCAAGCGTTTGTATCCCATACTACGTACGTATCAAGCGTCTGTAGTACTCCGTACGTATCAAGCATCTGTATTGTATATTCCGTACGTAGAAAACGTATAGGTTACGCATGCGCAATTAATTTCCTTCTATATAACATATAAAATAGTTGAAGTTCGAGATCAATTTTTACCATGACCAAGCACATACCCACTATATCATCATACATCATTGGAAAGATAAATGCATAATCTTTTTGAAAATAATTGCAATGTATTTTACAAATCATAGGCAGCATGCACTTAACAATGTGTGCTAAGTATCAAGTTGACTGCATGTAACCCTGCGAACAGGAGTTCCGGTTTGGGGTTATGTGACCTATATAGAGTCGTAAGAGTTATCTCCGTACTTATCAGAAGTCGGTAGTGTATACGGCATTTGTACCAAGCGTCTGTGGTGCATGCGGCGTTTGTTTCGAACTTCTTAAGTGTATCCTCGGCTATTATCAAGCGTTAGGGGTTATTAAATGCGTTTCTTCAAAAATGAAACATTTGATTATAATCTTATAAGAATATGCAAATATTTCGTTTTATTCAGATACAATTGAAAGGGGGAAAGAAAGATTCTTCAATCGTATGCGCAGCGATAGACTTTGGAACTACATATTCGGGGAACGCATACTGCTTCAAGAATAGACCAAAGTATATCAAAGCTAACTCCTGGCCAGGACAAATGATCAAGGTAAAAACTAATATATTGTTATCAAACATCAAGTCCCAAAAATATATTTATAATTAAACCGTGTATTGGGGCCGCAGTATATATCAAACTAATAAACCTTTGTTTTGCGCCATTTTGATTTATAGGCAGGAAAGTGATGTAGACAATAAATCGAAAGGCTGACTGTTTATATTTAGGTTGTATTAACGCTTTTTTATATAGAAAAATGGTTAATTGGACATTACGTTAAATAATTTATTAAAATGATAAATATTATAAATGTAGTGATGTAAATGTGATTAGTGATTTTGAATACATATGATAAATCCTATAAATTTGATTGGGCAGTTGCATCAATGTTACCTAACAATACCAATAATAAACCTACGTTTAACGGCTCATTATTAAATTGTTTCGTGTGAAACAGGTTTATTTGTTTTTGATTTTAAAGAAGGAAGTTATACCAAGTAAACGACATGAACTTGATTTCTATTAGACCGAAATCTTCATAACTATAACAAAAGTATTTGGGTAAGCAGATACATTGATAGTTTTTGTTTCCGAATTGTTTTAAAATAGATATGGAAACTGTCAATCATTATATTACTTGTCGTTTGTTTATGAAAGAACTAAACATGAGCCAACGTGCTGGATAAACATCCTGCACTTAGTTTATGAAAACTGTACAAAAGCTGTGCAAAACGGGTTTTATCATTCAAAAAGGGTATTTAATTTTATTTGTCTATTTAATCCGTTTAGATAAGACGCAAACTTTTAATTTGAAAAAAAGAAGTAATTTAAAGTATTCGATACTTTAATTTTAAATAAACATGTAACATCTTTAGATAATGAGGCTTTTATAAAAAAAAATCTAATCGGGAACGTTTACAGTTCATCGTATAGTTTCTAAACGTTTGCTTGTCTCATTTTCTTTTTAACAGATATACTCTTAACATGTTTTATATCCTAACATATTGAGGAATTTTAGAATCATACACGCATTTAAAACATATACATGTTTAGAATGGTATATTCAAATAACATATATGTTGAGACAATAATAACAAAGCTTTAATTAAAAAATCTGTATTATACTCATCAAACAACAGATGTATCGTGATACTTGGATATAGATGTACCATGTTATAAATATAATGATAATTGCATAATACTGCTGTCCTTAACGACATCTTGATACAGTCAAAGCGAGCTTAAACATACACCTTAAACTTGTTGTAAATCTATTTGAACAGTGAAGAGTTTTTCTACCAATAATCATAAACTGCATACACTTTTACTGCGTGATGTAACCTCTATACACACTTTTACTGCGTGATGTAACCTCTATACACACTTTTACTGCGTGATGTAACCTCTATACACACTTTTACTGCGTGATGTAACCTCTATACACACTTTTACTGCGTGATGTAACCTCTATACACACTTTTACTAACCTTTACATATTTTACTTCTTCACTAAGACATTGATGCCATAAACTGTTTAAAAGTGAAAATTATCAATTGAAGAATGACGGAACATTAAATTTCATAATTTGCGGTCCATTATTTTGATTAATTTGCATGTCTTGTGAAGGAAACATTAACAATCATGATAAAGTTTATCACAAAATTACCTTTGCCTTTAATAAATGAGGTTTAATCAGAAATAACATTATTTCAGACTGAAACTTACAGAATAACCTGAGTATTGTACTAACTTTTGGTTATGCATACAAAGACCCAAGTAGACTTTCTTCAACAGTTGAACTCATAATATGGACTGATCTGTAAAGGGTACATATTTTTGGTTTTTACAATTAGCTAAAATAACTTGATACATGTATGTCTCTGCGGATAACTTATACAAATAACTGTTGGTTCCTAAACAGGATGTTGTCAATATATATATATATATATATATATATATATATATATATATATATATATATATATATATATATATATATATATATATACGGCATATATACATTTTTTCTCTGTTCGCAGTTACAGCCAATATGCTTTCGCATGACATGTATCCAAATATAATATTTCAGCCCCTTCATGTGGTTTCGAAAAAAATATGTTTAAACAGTACATTTAAGAAAGCTCTAATGTGTATAGACACAACCAGGCTTTATTGTTTTAGATGGCTTGTTAAGGCAATTACTTATCTCAGATCAAATATTTTTTATCACACCAGCCTTCATTATTCAACATCTAGTGATGATAGTTTATGTATTTCCGCAATAACCTTGGCATATCCAGAGATCGTGTACGTTTTGTTTTCTGTATCACTCCGTACATAATTGCTTAATGCTTCATTATAAACTGTAATTGAAACAGTTGCTTTGCTTGAGATGGTCATTAACTATTTCGTTGACACACACACAATCTTTCCTTCTACTCACAAAACAACTTTAAATACAGATGAATACCTTTGTGATGGTAAGCTGTTGTAACTCACGTGTATGTCAAAAAGGAAAGCAAAATTATACGGTACTGCCTTGTTGGAATATTGTGTTTAACTCAAAGGCTATGAAAAACCTTGATGACCGGCAGAGGCCAAGATCAACGTGCATTCAGCAATTTATTTACGATAGCTTTGCGTCATTTACGTTTTCTTGGTTTTTCTTGTAGCATCGATGCAATTATAAACAACACTTGTGTGAGTATCTCTTAAATTACTTTTTTAAGTAAAGATTGTCCAGGTCAAGACCAATATATTGCATTATGCCCTTATTAAACGTTTAAAACTTCCATACAAAATGTTGTATCTGAGTATGTTAAGTCATGACGCCCAACATTGTACACAATTAAATTGTATTTTATCTTTTCTAAAGTTATTTCATGACAAAAGGCAAGGTCGCAGCGAGGAGAATAAGTAAAAATACACATGACGCCATGTTGTTGTCTTACCACGCATGTAAACATACTTGCGTCCGCTGACTTCGATGCTTGATGCCCTTCATTCTGCACACAAGTCGTTCTACGTCAAGTGTACCAGATGATCATCATCGTTGAAGCATAAACTTTAAAACATATACATTTTTATAATTGTATGGCATTTTGCGGAAATGTATCTACAGTATAATCGACTGAAACGTGCGTAATCTGAAGAAATAAATTGAAAATAAATCAACTTAACAAGAATATGGACACAATAGGATGATAAAACTAACTTCCACCAGAGGATTGGTACTAGATAATAATGAAACTAAATTACATTTTAGGATTAAAACTATATTATGATGAACTAACTAAAGGGAATTATAGTTAAATACAATACAATAATAACTAATACGAGTTTTCTTTTTAATCGACATTGATTTTATAGCTACTCAATCAACAATGCTATTCACAGCTAATGAATATTTCAAGTATATAGAACGTTATGAGCATTAATGAACATGCAACCTATGTCGTTTAATAAGGACATTGTTCCAGTTGTTGCAAATCAAAGATCTGCTCGAGTGAAGGCTCTGTGAAAAAGAACAAAAATTGTAAAACCAACAACAATTAAAATGGTATCTTGCAGACATAAAATTACAATTAAAATTCTTAGATGTGATAATAAGGTGACTTACACTATCTGTCAAGTAAGTAATTTAAGTTATTTCAGAGTATTATTAATTAATACATTACTTTTTATTTAAAATCATTTCCGTAGAATAGAAACATTTTACTTTTTTTATTTAACGAAATCAACACAAGAGAAACATGCATTTGTCTTACAAGATCCATATCTTTACCCTCTCCCCCATTTCAAACACACACATTAATAATAATTTAATGTTCATTTTGTGTTACAATTGTTTTATCTCTCCATACTCTCCGTTTTAAGAAAGAACTCCCACATATGACACATATCGCAGTTCGAATGAACTAGATAAATATAATAAAAAACATGTAATGGTATATAAACAAAAATGATATACTACTCACCATTGTCCTGTCAAACGCGAAAAAAACACAACAAAATTACCCTCGCTTATCGCTCGTGCAAACCGTGAACAAGGATTTGAATATTTAAAATACAACATGTACATTTTTACAGTGTACTATTAGGCAACTTTGGATTGTCATTTGCTCTGAATCATCGGTTGAATGTTTATGGTTTTTATACCTAATATAAAGGCTTTAGAAGGCGATGGAATATATGTCTCTCCTGAAATCGATAGATTATTTGTTTTAAATTTTAATGTATGCTGATGACTAGAAGATACAGCTGTGCAATTTCAGCGATTAATCAACAATATTGAAGTTTTCTGTGATAAAGTTAAAATGAAAGTGAATCTGGACAAGTCCAAGATCATGGTTTTTAGAAATGGTGGTCCTCTACGCCGATATGAACACTGGACATACAAAGGAGCAAATATAGAAGTCGTGTCTTTCTATAAGTATTTAGGTGCGTACTTTACGCCGAAGTTATTATGGACAATGATGAAGGAGACGCTAGCAAAGTAAGCCACGAAAGCTTTATGAAGCATCTATAGGTGCCAGAAACATTTTGGATATTGTAGCCCAAAACAAGCGTTCAAACTTTTTGACGCTATGATCACGCCGATTCTGTGCTACTCTGCCGAAATATGGGGCTTCCAGTACGCAGAATGTATTGAACGTGTGCACATCAACTACTGTAAACGGCTTTGTGGTTTGAACAAATCTGTGTCAAATGCCTTTGCTTTATCTGAATGTGGACGGCTGCCTTTGTATGTGACATACACGGGTAAACTCATTGCATACTGAGGATTCTTCAGATGCCAACAAAAAGTTACCCGAGACAAATGTACATGCTTCTTTGAAACCTCGATTGATCAGGCAAAACCAATTGGGCAACACATGTTAAAAGAGAACTTTTCGAGAATGGCTTTGGCTATATTTGGTTAGCAAACGAAGTCGGAAATGCAAAAATGTTCATGTGCTTATTCAAAAACTGGCTTAAAGATTGTGCTCTGCAAAAACTCCAAGCTCAAATGGATAGTTCGCCCAAGGCGAAACAGTATCGGGAATACAAAACATTACTTAATGTTGAACGATATCTATTAATTGAGTTGCCTTACGCATTAAAAAGATGTCTTTCAAATTTCCGATATTCCGGACACGAGCTCATGATTTAGAAAGGCCGACACTTAAACATACAGAATACTCGTAGACATTGCAAATTTTGTCTAATGCGAAATGTCTATATTGTAGAAGATGAGTACCATATGTTTATGCAGTGCCCATTGTATAACACACTTAGACACGATTTGTTTATTCCGCATTGGCTGAATCAAATAGAAACTGTTCGTTTGTTCAATATGTTAATGGCCGATGAAAATGACAAGCACATATTTTTGATAGCCATATTTGTTTCTAAATGTAATAAAGTACGAAGACATTTCATTGGCACACATCATTCATAACTTTTGCATTAAATGTCCATTTTTCCCTTTTTTCATTTTCCTTTAAAATGTAAATCCCATGTATTTGGACTGCCATAAAATATACACGTAATGTATATATGTGCATGCTGATATGTAACAATTACGTAATTATCATGCAAACTAGCTTTCATTTTAATACTGCATGCTTGTTTTGAATTGTTTATTTATCTTTGATAATGAATAATGATTCTTAGATTACTTTATAAGTACATGTTACAATTGTGCATGCTAACGTGTCATAGGTATTTACATAACTTCTATGTCGCTTCAGATGTAACCTTCATATGCATGTGTATATGGACAAGGCCTTTTCATACGCACACAAGTTTTGACCCCTGTGACCTTGAACTTCAGGTCCGCATTTAGGTTTCAAAATCTGCTTTTAGGTTTCGAAAAATGCTCATAACTTCGATCAAAGCATTTTTTGGGGGCATAAATTTATTATGTCATCCCATGGAGACAGCTCTTGTTTTAGGTTATTTTACATTAACTTCTTCATTTCTACACCGATTTACCGGTACTTCAAATTGATACTGAAGATCTTTTATGACAATACGGTCAATCTCAACTATGCATGGCCCCATTACCAACGCTGGGTCAAACACGGGCGTGGGGATACGCGTCGGCCTCTGCCACGCCATTTCTACTTAAGCTATGTTGTGCAATGCAGCAGGTATATTATTAAACATGGCATCAACGCCACTCACATTGGCATAAAACAGCAGTACAGCTCTGACGTACATTGTGACAATTTATTGCAAATCAATTAACGTTAAGCAAAACTATAAAAAGAAATATTAAAAAATAAGAATGAATCAAAATAACATACCTTTAAATTTTTACAAATTTGAGTTTTTGAAAGGAACAATGTTTTCAATTATCCCCCGCCATAGGCTGAGGGATATTGTTTAGGCGTTTTCCGTCTTTCCGTCAGTCCGGCCGGTTGGCACTTTTGTGTCCGGAGCCATATATTGGAAGTGCTTTGGGGGTTTCATTAAAACTTGGTATGAGTATATATATGGATAAGAGGATGATGCACGCCAAATGGCATTGTACACCATCGAATAATAACGGAGTTATGGCCCTTTGTATTTTGCAACAATGCTTTTTTTGTGTGTCCGGAGCCATATATTGGAAGTGCTTTGACGGATTTCATTGAAACTTGGTATGAGTATATATATGGATAAAAGGATGATGCACATTGGCGTTGTCCATCCGTCCAGAAAACTTTTGTGTCCAGAAGTATAATGGCAGGGATATCAATTCAACGAAATTGCTTGTGTTTTTTTTTATATCACAGTTAGCTTCATATGCATCAAATGACATTTTTCAGGCATTGTTATAACTGGTGTACTATCAATGTCTGTATTGCAAACTGAATTGTTGATACCAAGATTTTATTGCAGAATGAATGGGGGTTCATTCATTTAAAGAATATGAGGTTCACATTGAATGATGACAAGTATGTTGTAAATTTCTCATCAGTGAAAAAATATAATTTAGGCATATTTTGGGGTTTTCCAACTTACTCATTTCATTAAAAAAACATAGTGGTTTATTTAAAGACGAAAAGCTTTTGAAGTAAAAAAGTTTTTAAAAAGTGAACAATGGTTGCAACACCATTATACAATACTTTGTGTCACCCCTAATTATTTGGGAGTGTTGTCATAACCACGCATTTTACAGTTCAGCATCTTTTAGTAATATTCTTCGTTGGACCGACCAAACCGGCTTTAATTGCTAGTATAATACAATTGTGTTTGTTTATTTAACCTTACGGTGTTCATTCAACCATGCTAGTTGACTCATTATAATGTTTAAACATACACTAATGTTCACCGCTCGTGTACAATTTTTATTTCCTCTGCATGCTTGGTTGGCCACGGTTTAATGTGCATTATGGCAGGCGATAAATATTATGTGATTAAATTCAATTTGAGATGGAGTGTCTTAGTGGAAAATTAACAATTTAAACTGGGGAGAAAATGTAACCATTGGAATTTTAATGGTTATACTATACATTTTTATACTTTGAGCATGTTTTGTCTTCATGTGTACTAAATGGTAGAATATACATTCTTGATATAATGATTCAAAAACAATGCATTCTACTTAAATAAACAAACAATAAACAATAACTTTTATGACAAAGCATGACTTGTAATGTTCTTGTTCATTCATGATATCTGATTAGGTAAAACAAAGCTTAAGTTTTTGTTTGACGAAAGTTCATCTAAAGTAAACCATTTCCTTTAAATGTCTAATATAAAAAGAATTGAATAAATGCAACTTGTTACTTGTTTTACTCTGTATAATAATCAATGGTAGCTTGTGCAGTGTTTTTATTTTGTTATTAAAAATTAATAAATACAGAAGTTACTGCTTCAAATACTTTGAACATAGCTTATACAATATTGTTGCCTCTGTATAATTTCTTTAGAACAACTTAAAGAAAGGTTTAAATGACAGAACACATTAAATATTGACACCAAAAAATGCTCAACATCCTGTTTTTATAAAAGGTTTACTACCTTAACAGTACAGAAAAATGGTGTCGCCTACATAAAGTAGATTTTATTGCATAAAGTACATGTGACGCTTGCTATCCTTATACTTGTATAATAATGACATAATGGTATTAATCATCATAAACTCATCAAACATAATTTATTCTCCGTTTAGTTTGTTCATGTAATTCAACAGTTTTATTATATGATCATTTCTTTCTGTTGTTTGATCTTTCTCTGATTTAACCTGAGTAGATTTAATTAACTCAATCGTGATTGTTTTGAGTATTTTTCGATGTATTCACGCATACATGTCTGACAAATTAGTGTTAGTTAGCAATGTGTTAATTAAAAAACATTAAGATGGCTATAGGTTTCATTTTAAGAAACGAGTCTATTGTTCATTTATGTTATGAAACATGAATTTTATTTTGTAATTTTTTAAAGAAATAAACTGTCAATGACTAAAAGATCAGTCTGTTCAGCAGATCTCATGAGTTGGAAGAACTTTTTTCTTACCATTTTGAGAATATGACATATATACCTTTCAAATTGGCAATTTTACCATCAATATACTTGGGAAATTGTATTACTGTTTGATTTGTAACATTGAAATAATTATTGATAAGACTTGGATAAAACAGAAAATTGTTGTAACAGACATATCAATAAAATGGATATTACAACTATAAAACAAATTTACTTGTACACTTTACAGCTCATTTTCCAAACGTCGGAAAGTCCATCCTTCAATTGGGTATTTTAGAACTAGATTTAGGAAAATAGATAATTTTTATGGCTCCCAGTATATACTGGGGAACATATTGTTTTTGCCCTGTCTGTTGGTTTGTTTGTTGGTTTGTTGGTTTGCGTCAAACTTAAACATTTGCCATAACTTTTGCAATATTGAAGATAGCAACTTCATATTTGGCATGCATGTGTATCTCATGGAGCTGCACATTTTGAGTGGTGGAAGGTCAAGGTCATCCTTCAAGGTCATAGGTCATCCTTCAAGGTCAAAGGTCACAATCACTTAACTTTAACATGCCATATCTTTTGCAATATTGAACATAGAAACTTCATATTTGGCATGCATGTGTATCTCATGGAACTGCACATTTTGAGTCATGAATGGTCAAGGTCATCCTTGAAGGTCAAAGATCAAATATATGGGTAAAATGGCTCATTTACTATACACTATAACTTAGTAATGACTTCTCAAATGCATATGGACCTGCCCATTTTAATTTGTACAATGTTCAGGTCAAGGTCATCATGAAAGGTCAAAGTCATCATGAAAGGTCAAAGGTCATTTACAAATGTCAATTTTCATTTTAAATATGCCAAAACGTCAGTACCACTTTATACAGATACTTTATATTTTACATGCATGTGTTACTCATACAGCTAAACATATTAATCTGTGATATGTCAAGGTCATCCTTCAAGGTCATATACTTAAAAATGCCTATACCTTTTTAACTATTGTACATAGCATGTCAAACATTTGCCATAACTTTTGCAATATTGAACATAGCAACTTCATATTTGGCATGCATGTGTATCTCATGGAGCTGCACATTTTTAGTGGTGAAAGGTCAAGGTCATCCTTCAAGGTCAAAGGTCAAATATATGGGTCAAAATTGCTCATTTAATATACACTACATAGCAACTTCATATTTGGCCTGCTGGGGGGCATAGTGTTTCTCAAACACATCTTGTTGCTATTTGAAGTATGACCAAAAATAGAGCCCAAATATATAAAATTAGCCATAAAAAGTGGTTTTCCATTCACCGTTTAATTGATTGCTCCGGCTACTAAATTTTGAGACATAAATTCCATTTCGGTTACTCCAGCACTCTTTGTTTGTGCCACCATGTGGTGGCACTAAGAGATAACTGATTGGTTGATCTCATATTTTAGAGACTGGTGGTCAGTGGTCAATTTCTTTAATTTTGTAAATTCTTACCATTATCAGTTGAAAAAACAAACACTTTGTTTGTACACAATGTGTTGTTTTAACCAGCTTGATATTGTGTACTGATGGTTTAACTTCATTATTGTTATTTTGACTGTTGTAAAAGATGTGTTTAACAAACTTAAAATGTCAAATTTTTTATCCAAATGATTTTACAGTTTGTAGGTAGATTTAAAATTGAAGCAATACAATCAAGCCTTTGAGTAGTTTATGATACTGGGTATTTCTACATGGAAGCTATCAAGTGCAAACTGATTACCTGCCTATCCATTACATATGTGATATGTGACATTGTTTATGTGTTCGAAGGTTGCGCTCATTCACATTGACAATGACTCTTATGTTATACTGACACACAATTCTCAGTTTGATTATCTATAGAATACAGACAGCAAAATAGTTTTACAT
The DNA here is from genome assembly GCF_020536995.1 of Dreissena polymorpha. Lineage (NCBI taxonomy): Eukaryota > Metazoa > Mollusca > Bivalvia > Myida > Dreissenidae > Dreissena > Dreissena polymorpha. The sequence goes on along the minus strand of NC_068367.1, from coordinate 7,685,246 downwards.
CGATCCCTTCTTTTTTGTTATAATCATTATTATAATAATTACTATTTTACTACCAGTATTATAATTATCATTGTCATCAACATAATTATTGTTCATCTGTAAGTTTTATTATTCACTACCTTGAAGTTTTGGCAGTTAACCTTCTAATATTAATTTGTACACACAATGTCAAGTTCTTTCTTTATTGCAAATCATTTTATCTTAACAAAAATGTAGTCAGAGTTATTCAACATCTAAAATTTATGCTAAATTGTATCTGTTTTATTAATGATTTCTTTCCCTTATACATAAGGAATGAACTTTTCCCAATGAACACCAAAATACCAACAAAAAAAACACGTACTTATGTGATATAGAAGAAAATTATGTAAAATGCATTTTTATACCCCCATTACCATTGGTAATGGGGGCTATATAAGAGTCACTTTGTCGGTCTGTCTGTCGGTCGGTCTGTCTGTCGGTCTGTCCCGAAATCTTGTCCGGGCAATAACTATGTTGTTTATTGTGAGATTTTAAAATCATTTGGCACATTTGTTCACCATCATTTGACCGTGTGTCGCGCAAAAGAATCTCGTCGATATCTCAAAGGTCAAGGTCACACTTTGAGTTCAAAGGTCAAAATGGCCATAAATGAGCTTGTCCGGGCCATAACTTTGTCTTTTATTGTGAGATTTTAAAATCATTTGGCACATTTGTTCACCATAATTGGACAGTGTATCGCGCGAAAGAATTACGTTGATATCTCCAAGGTCAAGGTCACACTTTGAGTTCAAAAGTCAAAATGGCCATACATGAGCTTGTCCGGGCAATGACTATGTCGTTCATTGTGAGATTTTAAAATCATTGGGCACATTTGTTCACCATCATTGGACAGTGTGTCTTGCGAAAGAATTACGTCGATATCTCCAAGGTCAAGGTCACACTTTGAGTTCAAAGGTCAAAAATGGCCAACAATGAGCTTGTCTGGGCCATAATTATGTCGTTCATTGTGAGATTTTAAAAACATTTGGCACATTTGTTCACCATCATTGGACAGTGTGTTGCGCGAAATAATTACGTCGATATCTCTAAGGTCAAGGTCACACTTTGAGTTCAAAAGTCAAAAATGGCCATAAATGAGCTTGTCCGGGCTATAACTATGTCGTTCATAGTGGGATTTTCAAATCATTTGGCACATTTGTTCATCATCATTGAACGATGTGTCGCGCGAAAGAATTACTTTGATATCTCCAAGGACAAGGTCACACTGAGTTCAAAGGTAAAAAATGGCCATAAATGAGCAAGTCCGGGTCATAACTATGTCATTCATTGTGAGATTTTAAAATCATTTGTTCACCATCATTGGATGCTGTGTCGCACGAAAGAATTACGTCGATATCTCCAAGGTCAAGGTCACACTTTGAGTTCAAAGGTCAAAAATGGCCATTAATGATAATGGCATAATAATTCTTAAAAATCGCCATAAATTAGATTCTCTTGTTTTGTGAAGACAGCATGCAAAATAGTCTGTGTCAATGCATCATGTGGGGGTATACGTCACGTCTGTGACAAATCTCTAGTTATTTTAAAGGCATAAAATGTATTAGAGTGGACTCCCTTATTGTAATGCATAGAAGGGTGAGTGCGAAACAATTACATATGATAATTATGACTATTTGAGAAACAATGGTTTCCTTCTGAATCTTTTCCATCACTTTGGACATTTACTTTCCTGCATTATTATAAAGCAGCAAAACTCAGCCATATGTAACACAGTGATTTGCTAATTTCATCTCCACCATTGGCCAATTTACCTGACATGTTTGATGGCTGCATTAAGGTTCAGAGACCATAAATAGCTGCTGTAACTTCCATCAGATACTGCTGTTGAAAAGGAAAACAGAAACCAAAATTGATGAAATTGATTGAAAACCCTCAACAGTTTTAAATTGCCCATGTTGGTACCAGCAAGAGAGGGTTACCTATTGTAGGGAACATGTTCACTGTAGCAAGAGTCTGTTGGTTTAGAGATCAAAGAAAGGGCCATTTTTGGTAATTTGTCTTCTTTTTATGCCAAGGTTTATTTTATCAAAATCTTTATTGTCGAAAAAATGCAGGTTACAGAGTGATTACTTTGTTAACGACACGTTCCGCCTAGCCTGGATATTTGTTAGGAAAAATCATGCTTTAAACAGAAAATTCCATAAAAAAAGGAAAGTTTAGTCCCTGATTAGCCTGTGCGATCTGCAATATGTCTTGTTTCAACGTTTTGTAGATTTTATAGATAAATCATGAAAATATATTCAGAGTTGCCTAGGATCTTATTGGAAAAAACGGTTTAAGCTCTGACGATCTAATATGCAATACAGTAGATTATTGGATGATCACATGGTATGATCAACAAAATTTGATTGGTTGGTATAAAGAGGGAATAATTATGTATTGTATAGTGTCTGAGTTTGTCTGTATGGTTAAGGCAATTCCAACTTTCCTCTCAAAAGTCTATTAATTAATTCGGTCTGCAATGCACTTTTCCCATCAACATTTGTACTTTTGATTATCATTATCTTGCATTTTGCAAAATGTGGCTAATTGAAACAGCTGACCATAATGCTAACTGCACATGATGCGAGCAGGAAAGAAAAGGTTGCAAAAACACTAATTCTGTACAGATTAAGTTGCCCTTAACTGGTCAAAAGTATGGCATTTAACTATTAAAGATGTTCTCTTTAAGACTTTAAGTTGAGTATCTAGAAACATACATGTACATAATTAAGTTTAAACAGTAAATAAATGTATTGACCGAAATATTATTTGGTGTCTTTGGGTCCAGACAAATTTATTCTGCAATCTTTTTTTAATGCCCGAATGTGTTTGGATTTAACTTTAGACAATTATTTTCCATGATGACACAATTTGTTCATAAAATTTCCATGCTCCTTGGATAAAGGTCTAGGTCACAGTGAATGGTTGGTCATAACCTTGTCTGGATCATAACCTTGTCCAGCTTGGCTTGATTAAAAAACAAAGAGATAATTATGGTAAAACACAATGAAGTTATCAAAAATCAGGTCCAAGGTCAAGGTTACAAGTAAAGGTAAAAAAAAACAACCATCAACTATATTTTTTGCATTTATATGCCTTACTTTGTACTTTGTAGATGTATTTTAACAATAATTTACCACCAATTATGAGCATAATATGACATAGTCTAAGATGCCAGAACAAGGTCCCTTGGTCCAAGGTCAAGGTCTCAGATTTCACTTTCATTAAAGTGTTGTAACTCATGTTGACATTGTCTGTATCTGCCTTGTGGACCACATTCAAGCCTTGAGCTTTCTTTGCGAAATAAACTGGCCTATGGCATATGCGTAAACTATCATCCAATATAAGTGAGTATAGTCCAGGATAATCAGGGACGATACTTTCTTCTTGTATGGAACTTTTCGTTTAATCAGACTTCTCTTAACAAAAATCCACTTTGGGCAGAAAGTTTTGTCCCTGATTAGCATGTGCAGACTTCAAATGCTAATTCAGGGCCATACTTTTATGCACATGAATTAAGATCAGTTTTTTCCAGAAACCAGCTCAAATGCATCAATAATTGTTTTGTGAACTCAGCGCAAATGCATCAATAATTGTTTTGTGAACTCAGTGAAATGCACAGATTAATAAATACAACTAAATGCATGTACATGTACCAGTAATGCCTGTTTTATTTTAAAGCCTATTATTAATTGAATGCCTATTTCTCTTTGGCTCTTAGTGTCACATGCAGTTGAGTAGTCACCTTTTTTGGCTGGGAATATTTTGCATCCGCATCTGTGCATCCAGTTTGTTGTGGTGGCTGAGTTTTGGATAGTTGGATACTATTATTTGTAGGTTATCGTTGTTTATATTAGCTATAATTGAACTGGGGAGATAGCTGTAACAATGATAGCATCCCAGACCAATCATGTCACACTGGGGTAGTGTTTACTATGACAAATTTGCACGCATTGAATACTCATTGATAAAGGTACAAAGCTTCTTAAAAATCATTGTCTTTAAATCATCATTTCAAGATAAAGGTAGTATTTTTCAGTGTGCAGGCATTAAGATTGATTTGACTGAAGGATTACTGATAATGGTTTGATTGGTGTTACTTTTTATAGGGATGGCGATATTTTTTGTAGGGATATAAGAAGGATGTTATAGCGAGCTTTGCCTTGAAAAAATTTATATTAGAATGAACTTAGAGTAAAAAAATAAGGATATTTAAGCGAGCCTTGTCTTCAAAATAATGATGTTAGAGTGAACATGGCAGTGCAAATAAGGATGTTAGAGGGAACTTTGCCTTGAAAATAATGATGTTTCAGCAAACCTTGCAGTTAAAATAAGGATGTTGAAGCAAACCCTTGCCTTGTAAATTATTTTAGAATGAACAATACTTCAAAAATAAGGATGTAATTAATTGTAAGCCAAGTTGTGGTAAAAATAATTATGTTTGGAAAAAACTGCAGCAATGATAGAACAAAACTTACCTTGGAATAGATCGATGTAAACTTTGTACAATTGCATTAGCCGTGATATCCGGTAAAGCAGTGTACATTGCAATTGTGCAAAGGAGATTAAAGGCTGATAGTTGTGGATTATAAATGATTAGGAGCATTCTGTAATGTTTGTGATGCACCTTGTGATTTTTATTGTGACAGGTGCATTCGTAAATTTGACATTGTAAATTGAGTTATATGTGGTGCAAATATTGGTGAACGCATATTAGTGCATGCTATTTTTGAGTTCATGGAATTGATAGTCACGTGAAGGTTTTGAAGTGCCAATTTTGCTGATTACAATAGTAAGTTCCAATATGGAATAAACATAAAAATGCAGTTTACTCAGTTTATTGTTCAATGCTCAAGAAAATGGTGGTGATGGTATAGAAAAGAATGACTATTGCTACTCATTAATGTAATTGACTCATTTGTTATTAACTTGTTCGCATATCAACATTGTAGTCAATAGTCAAGTAATCATATTGTAACAGGGTTAAATCGTATGAAAATAACGATTCAATTGAATCAAAATGAGTTAGTTATACAGATTAGGAATGCGATTATTCATGAATTGTAATTGTTTAGTGACTTGGGATGACTTATTGGAATTGCAAAACAGTTTTTATTTTGATGGAAAGCAAAATTGGATCCCCTGGAATTTAAGTGCTACGAAAGTTATCACAGTTATGCAATCAAAATAAATTGATTAGCATGCTGCAATTATGTCCTGTTTAGCAACATGCTGCAATCATGTTTAGTCAATATCCTGTAATCATGTTCTGTTTACCAACATGCTGCAATCATGTTCTGTTTATCAACATGCTGTAATCATGTTTAGTTTATCAATAGGCTGTAATCATGTTATTTATATCAACATGCTGCAGTCATGTATAGTTTATCATGATGCTGCAGTCATGTATAGTCTATCAACATGCTGCAATCATGTATAGTTTATCAATATGCTGCAATCATGTATAGTTTATCAACATGCTGCAATCATGTTTAGTTTATCAACATGTTGTAATCATGTTTAGTTTATCAACATGCTGTAATCATGTTTAGTTTATCAACATGCTGTAATCATGTTTAGTTTATCAACATGCTGTAATCATGTTTAGTTTATCAACATGCTGTAATCATGTTTAGTTAATCAACATGCTGCAATCATGTATAGGTTATCAATATGCTGTAATCATGTTTAGTTAATCAACATGCTGTAAACATGTTTTGTTTATCAACATGCTGCAATCATGTTTAGTTTATCAACATGCTGTAATCATGTTATTTATATAGACATGCTGAAATTCAAAATGCTTGTTGATTTACCTAGCAATACCATAATGTTGAACATAATTTCTTGAATGTGCTGCTGTATAAACTTGTGTTGATCACATATTCATTTGAAAATTGAGGCTTGTTCTGTGAATACTGGGCTAAATGCATCTGCATGAAGTGTCCTGGGCAGGCTAATCTTGGACAACACTTTATGTTCACGTATTAAGCCCAGTTTCCTTAGAATGTGGTTCAATTCTATAATGTAGAATCAGTCGTTAATCAATTTTGAGCCGTTTTCAATGTATGACCAAACAGTGGATCTCTTATAAAATGTTTGTTTTATTGAAATTTAATCTAGGGTTTTAATATTTTATTTGATTTCGTATTTTTCATGAAAGACTCAAATATTTGTCAACTGGATTTAAGGCTCTCTGCTTGTTTGATTTTGTTAAACAGATTAATTTTGAAACCATGTTTTCAGTGTGTAACAGTTTTACCTTAGGATTTAGAAGTGAAGTACTTCATTGTCTGAAGGCATTACAAGTTATTTGGGGTATGATTTTATTGATTGGGGCTGCTCTCTGTACAAAGGGGGTTTAATGCATAAAGTGTCATCCCAGATTAGCCTGTGCAGTATGCACAGGCTTATCAGGGACGACATTTTCTGCCTAAACATACTTCTTCGTCAAGAACGGTCTTTCTTTAAACTAAAAATACAATAAAAGTGCGAAAGTGTCGTCCATGATAAGCCTGTGCGGACTTCACTGGCTAACCTGGGGCTACACTTTACGCTCATGCATTAAACCCCCTTATCACAGAGTGCTGCTCTTGTTATTCTGATCATTTTAACCACAGCAAACAAAGTTTTGGAGAGGGTATGTTGGTGTCACTCTGTCGGTCAGCTTCTTTGTCTGTCAGTCAGCATATAGTTTGTGGAGCGAATAATTTTATAAAGAGATTGAAACTTAAAATGAAGTGTATGTTTTCTCATCCTCAGAGATCCACATGTTCTAAAGTTATTTGTCCTTAAACGTAGCAGGTGTATTAGTCATGTTTTTGAGACAAAAAAAATAAATTAAAAAATGTATATTTTGATTTCAGGGACAAGATAGTCTATTGTTCTTCTGTGGCAAAAAGAAAACACTCCGTTGCTGTGACTGTGACAAAATAAATTCAACAAATTGCAAATTTAATACTTTTTTATAAAGGCTGTTTATAAATGATTTGTTATTAAAAGAATGCATTTCAAGAACATTTGACCGATTGAAAAGAAAATCACTAGTGTTTTGTTATGGAACAAAAGTGTATTGAAAGACACCTGGAGTGTATTGAAAGACACCTAAAATATAATTTTATAATTCATTATTGAACAATCTTAAGTCACCACAAAGATTTTACCTGACTGGCTGCCAAAGCAACCCAATGGCAGCGATGGAGACTGTGGTAGCCGTAGCGATAGGTATTCTAGCAACAGTGTTCTTGGCCTCCCTGGTAGGCCTCATTCTGGTCTGCAGACACAAGTTCTGCAGGAGGACAGATCTGCTGGGACAGCAAATGAGGGACACCAGGTATTATCATCTTTTGAACCTCGTTCTGGGAAAACTGGGCTTAATGAATGTACGTAAAGTGTCGTCCTAGATTAGATGCTGCAGTGTGCACAGGCTAATCAGGGACGACACTTTACTCATTGATTGAATTTTCTGTTTATAGGAATTCTCTTTTTAAATTAAAATACAGTTAAGGCAGGAGGTGTTGTGCATGATTAGCCTGTGCAAACTGCTCAGACTTATCTTGGACAACACTTTGTGCACATTAATTAAGCCCAGTTTTCCCACAGCGAGGCTCAATTTGTCCTTATTAGTGAATTGTTTTAACATGTTTTATGTTCCCTCACGAATTAAAAATGCACTTGTCCTTCTGTCTGTATATAGGTCGGTTCCCCCCTCCCCCAACACTTTCTGTACTCTACTCTTCTGTAACTGTTTGAACTTTCACATTTGATTATCCTGCATGTTCAGGTAATCATATAGGAAAGAATTATGGCTGCTGCTCATCAGTATCTAAGGTTTGGAAATGATAAAATATGTATCTAAGTGGTAAAGGGATAAGTGGAATGCCTAGAGAGGAAAAAGTTTTTCCAGTTTTCAGCCTCGACAGCTTTATTTCTCCATATCGGCTCTACATGTAACAGTGTATTCATGAAAAAACCTTTCCATTTAGATACGTATTTTGAAGCATTTGTAGTCGCTTAGAAAGTTGCATTTAATTAAAGACTTTTCTTTCTAGATTAAAATTTTAAAGGCTTCATTTCGAAACCTTAGATACTGATGAGCAGCAAACAGCATAAAACCTGCACAGACTGCCAGTTACTTGCAAGTTGTTCTGGTTTTATGCTGTTTGCACATAGCCATTTTCACTTTGCTTCTGAGTGGGAAAGGGTTTACACTAAGATGACAATTTTGAAATTTAAGTTAAGAATATTCCTTTAGAAACGTGCACAGTATAACAGAGATCTTCTCATTCTCCCGAGTGTTTCTTTTATTCTCTAGACAGAGATATAAATCATGATTTATGACAAGGTAAAGTATAGTCATGTACAATGCATAACAACCCTGTCCACAATAAGGCTTGTTTTTCATGATTGCATTTTTAAAGGGGGGGGGGGGGTTAAATCCAACTCTATGAATGCTTTAGCTAGGGCAATATGTAAATCCATTAATGGTAATACTTAGAATAAAAATGAATTGGTATTGTTTAACTGACAGCAGACATGAGAACACATCTTGTTGTTAGTTATTGGCATTTTATGAGGCATTTTTCATTATGAAGAAGTTTATATGTGCGCCATGCCATTTTGGAAAATTTAATGTTCTTTAAATTAATCTAAATTGTTTTCTCTGTATCTATGGTGGATGATACTTTAGGTAAAATATAAGAGAAATTATAAATTTGAAGCATTTATATCAGTTGAAATATCATTCATAGAATTGGTCTTGTTTATACTTGGTCCGGTCTAGTTAATTTAAAAAGTAACTAGACAAGACTTAGTGGTCTAAGTGGTAAAGCAAATTTAACATCAAACTCTTTAAACAAAGTTGAACTGTTTAATACTCACCACACATAATGTTTTAGATCGGCCTATTTTGAAATGCTACTGCAGAAATATGCACTATGAAGGGGATTATACACATGTATTAAGGTTTTTAATTTATGCAGATTTCACCACCGAAAGCGTTGCTTTATGTGTTAAAAGCAGATATAAATATCATAAATCAGGCTTTTTATTAAAATAAATTTCAACCAATAAAGTGTTAAAACATCACGACATTATTCAGTTTATTGAATGTACAGCTTTAATAAAATTTAGCCGTGCTCTGTGAAAAAGGGGTTTAAATCATGTGCTTAAAGTGTCGTCCCAGATTAGCTTGTGCAGTCTGCACAGGCTAATCAGGGACAACACTTTGTGCCTAAACTGGATTTTAAACAAAAATATAAAAGCAGAAAGTGTTGTCCCTATTAGCTTCTGAAAACTGCACAGGCTAATTTGGGGTGACACTTTACACACATGCATTAAACCCACTTTTCACAGAGCATGGCCAATTATATTATAACAAAAAAATCTTGTGCATGGTGATATATAGTTTATTGTTCTCGTATTAAATTTTAAGTCATCAATCACTTTGCTTTACTGTTTTGGGTTCAAGAACAGTCAGTCAACCAGTTTAGAATAACCCGGCACAAAACGTTTATTCTTTTGACCACATGAATTTTTTTCGGGATTTAGTGTCAATGTAAGAAGATGTAAAAATAAAGGGTAAAACTTATTTTGTATGATAACAGGTTAGGCCAGATGGCATATGCAGTTTTTTGTCAAAAATAGCCAATTAAAGTTCACCCTTCGGAAAATTATTAAAAATCATTAAACTTACAAAATTAGTATTTCAAAACATTGTCATGGCATTTGTTTTCAATTCAGAAAAAAGTTTATTTGAAAATAATAAAGCCTTCTATATCCATAAGCGCATTTCAAACATAACTCATTCAATCAGTTCCGGATAACTTTTTGCTGCATTTATTCCCCCTGTAAGCATAATACAAAAGCTTTATTGCTAAAACTTTCTTTATTTATTCCTTTACCTTATGTATACCTTAGACACTTATCATTTTGTTTTTATTGGGGAATTATGGAAAATTAAATACAAATTAATCGGAACTGCTGATTATCCGGAACTAATTGACAAACTGTAATTATATGGTCATTTTAGTGGTTCTGTAAATACCAACAAATTACTTGCTGAACTTTGTATAGACGAAGAACAAAAAGTATTTTTGTTACACTTTTAAATAAATAATGAAAAAAGGCTATCAATATCCTTTGTGCAACATAGTTAAGTGTATTTATCATAGCATTTACATCAATATCTGTCAGGTTACTTTTAAACAGGAAATAAAAAATAAAAAACTGTTCTTCTGCATGATATGTGACTTGGGTCAATATTTTTTTTATTCCAATGCATTCTGCAATTCACATTGTTGATCCAAGTCACATTCTTATTGTCCAATAAACATTTTTTTTGTTCTAATGGCATCTAACAAAAGTGATTCCCTCAAGTTTCACTTTTTTTAAAAGCCTGTTGCTTGCTTTTGTAAAAACAAATAAAAGGGACTTCTTCACATTTTGAAAAATTAAAAAAATGTGTAAATCAATAAAAAAAGTTTGTTAACATTGTTCATCTTCTTCAAATTTATTCCAAATATAGCTATTAGCTTTGTCTACCAGTCCAAGAACACAATCTACCACATGCTGACCTGTCTTCCCTTTAATTACTTTTTTATCACAGCGTTTTTCTCCAAACGACCAGTGTCTACATGTAATAGTAGTACCATTACCAGCTACACTTTCAGACCGGATGTACAGCTGATAGATAGTGACCTGAAGTCCATGAGTGAAGGAGACGTTGAGCTTGGTGATGTGGAGATCTCAAACCCTCGCCTTGAACAGCTGATCAGGGATACACACTGGGTGGATGATGTCAGGTATGTCCGTACAGTGTTGTCCCATATAAGCCTCTGCAGTCTGCACAGGCTAATCAGGGACAACACTTCCTGTAGTCTTGATCTTTTGGAAAAAACTGTCTTAAAACGAAAATTTCTATCAAAGCGGGAAGAGTCTCAGATTTGCCTGTGCAGACTGCATGGGTATTAAGCCCTGTGTTCTGTGATGTTGTGCAGACTGCATGGGTATTAAGCCCTGTGTTCTGTGATGTTGTGCAGACTGCATGTGCATTAAGCCCTGTGTTCTGTGATGTTGTGCAGACTGCATGTGCATTAAGCCCTGTGTTCTGAGATGTTGAGCTGTATGATGTTGAGATCTCTGACCCTCGGCTTGAACAGCTGATCAGGTGGATGATGTCAGGTATGTTTTAGCCCTGTGTTCTGTGATGCGGAGCTGTATGATGTTGAGATCTCTGACCCTTGGCTTGAACAGCTGATCAGGTGGATGATGTCAGGTATGTTTTAGCCCTGTGTTCTGTGATGTGGAGCTGTATGATGTTGAGATCTCTGACCCTTGGCTTGAACAGCTGATCAGGTGGATGATGTCAGGCATGTTTTAGCCCTGTGTTCTGTGATGTGGAGCTGTATGATGTTGAGATCTCTGACCCTCGGCTTGAACAGCTGATCAGGTGGATGATGTCAGGTATGTTTTAGCCCTGTGTTCTGTGATGTAGAGCTGTATGATGTTGAGATCTCTGACCCTCGGCTTGAACAGCTGATCAGGTGGATGATGTCAGGTATGTTTTAGCCCTGTTTTAGCCCTGTGTTCTGTGATGTGGAGCTGTATGATGTTGAGATCTCTGACCCTCGGCTTGAACAGCTGATCAGGTGGATGATGTCAGGTATGTTTTAGCCCTGTTTTAGCCCTGTGTTCTGTGATGTGGAGTTGTATGATGTTGAGATCTCTGACCCTCTGCTTGAACAGCTGATCAGGTGGATGATGTCAGGCATGCTTTAGCCCTGTGTTCTGTGATGTGGAGCTGTATGATGTTGAGATCTCTGACCCTCGGCTTGAACAGCTGATCAGGTGGATGATGTCAGGTATGTTTTAGCCCTGTGTTATGTGATGTGGAGCTGTATGATGTTGAGATCTCTGACCCTCGGCTTGAACAGCTGATCAGGTGGATGAGGTCAGGTATGTTTTAGCCCTGTGTTCTGTGATGTGGAGCTGTATGATGTTGAGATCTCTGACCCTCGGCTTGAACAGCTGATCAGGTGGATGATGTCAGGTATGTTTTAGCCCTGTGTTCTGAGATGTTGAGCTGTATGATGTTGAGATCTCTGACCCTCGGCTTGAACAGCTGATCAGGTGGATGATGTCAGGTATGTTTTAGCCCTGTGTTATGAGATGTTGAGCTGTATGATGTTGAGATCTATGACCCTCGGCTTGAACAGCTGATCAGGTGGATGATGTCAGGCATGTTTTAGCCATGTGTTCTGTGATGTGGAGCTGTATGATGTTGAGATCTCTGACCCTCGGCTTGAACAGCTGATCAGGTGGATGATGTCAGGCATGTTTTAGCCCTGTGTTCTGTGATGTGGAGCTGTATGATGTGGAGATCTCTGACCCTCGGCTTGAACAGCTGATCAGGTGGATGATGTCAGGTATGCAGCCGCACTCTGGGAAAACAGGGGTTAATGCATGTGGGTAGTGTTGTCTTACATTAGCCTGTGCAGGCTTATAAGGCACGACACTGTATATTAAGACTTGATTTTTAAGAAGTGGCATAGGAGTGAAATAACCTAACTTTCCACAATTTGAACGAAAACTTGTGAAAAATTAACGTCCATTTACACTTGAAAAGTAACGTCCATTTACACAAGAATTTTAACAAGTACACTGAAAGTCAAGGGTGCTGTCCTCAGGCCGCTATTCTGTGTTTATCCGATGTTTTACAAGTAAATTAGTTGTGCAACAATACTCTATTGTTTGTTACGGTAAATATCTTTTCTTTAAATATTATAAGTCACCTTAATCCTTGATTACGATGCATTAATTGGTCAATAGTTTATGCTCCACCCTTGATTATGATATCCACTGGATTTATGCCATTTGCCATTTAGGGTTTGAAATGAAGGTTTTAAAACTTGAATCTATAAAGAAAGGTTTAAATTTGATTCAATTTTCTAAGGGACTACAACACGTTAAAGAGCGTTTCTTAGCGGTAAAGTGTTAACAAAGCTCATGTGAAGTCCTCCTTTTCAGTGGTCTCATCCCCCACTGTATCGCCATCCTGAAGACATGTCACCTGCTGACCGAGCGGCTGGTTGGCATGACGATGGGGTCTGCCGAGATCTACACGCAGGAGATGCTCACGGACATCATCACGATCGCTAAGAGGATCAATCCCCGCGTGGACGACGTCGTGCAGTGTATGTACCCGCCTCTGGATCCCAGGCTACTAGAGGCGAGGTTAGTTTAATATGTGAGGCTTAACTGGGTAAAACTGGGCTAAACGCATGTGCTTGAAAACCCAATTAGCTTGTGCAATCAGCAGTATCATATCAAATATCCAGTTCAGATGAAAAAGTGTTCCCCCCCCTGGTAAGCCTTTGCTGACTTAACACACATGAAATGAGCCCAGTTTTCACAGAGTGCAGCTTACCCGTATTAATATGATGCATGGCATGGGAAAACCTCGCTAAAATTATGTGTGTAAATTGTCTTGGGGAGAACTTTGTTAAGAATGTGTAGGTAAAGTGTTGTTGGAACACAGAGCTGAAAACGTGTGGATAAAGTGTTAGCCTGGTTTTCTCATTAAGACTCTTAACACACACAAAGTTAGCCTGGTTTTCCCTTTGAGACACTTAATGCACAGAAAGTCAGCCTGGTTTTCTCATTAAGACACTTAACACACACAAAGTTAGCCTGGTTTTCTCATTAAGACACTTAACACACACAAAGTTAGCCAGGTTTTCTCATTGAGACACTTAACACACACAAAGTTAGCCAGGTTTTCTCATTGAGACACTTAACACACACAAAGTTAGCCAGGTTTTCTCATTGAGACACTTAAGGCACACAAAGTTAGCCTGGTTTTCCCTTTGAGACACTTAATGTACAGAAAGTTTGTCTGGTTTTCTCTTTAAGACACTTAATGCACACGAAATTAGCCTGGTTTTCTCTTTGAGCCACTTAACACACACGAAATTAGCCAGGTTTTCTCTTTGAGACACTTGCACACACAAAGTTAGCCTGCTTTTCTCATTGAGACACTTAACACACACAAAGTTAGCCTGGTTTTCTCATTGAGACACTTAACACACACAAAGTTAACCTGGTTTTCTCTTTGAGCCACTTAACACACACAAAGTTAGCCTGGTTTTCTCATTGAGCCATTTAACACACACAAAGTTAGCCTGGTTTTCTCTTTGAGCCACTTAACACACACAAAGTTAGCCTGGTTTTCTCTTTAAGACACTTAATGCAAACAAAGTTAGCCTGGTTTTCTCTTTGAGCCACTTAACACACACAAAGTAAGCCAGGTTTTCTCTTTGAGCCACTAAACACACACAAAGTTAGCAAGGTTTTTTTATTGAGACACTTTACACACACAAAGTTAGCCAGGTTTTCTCATTGAGACACTTAACACACACAAAGTTAGCCTGGTTTTCTCTTTGAGGAACTTAACACACAAAGTAAGCCAGGTTTTCTCTTTGAGCCACTTAACACACACAAAGTTAGCAAGTTTTTTTTATTGAAACACTTTACACACACAAAGTTAGCCAGGTATTCTCATTGAGACACTTAACACACACAAAGTTAGCCAGATTTTCTCATTGAGGCACTTAACACACAAAGCAAGCCAGGTTTTCTCTTTGAGCCACTAAACACACACAAAGTTAGCAAGGTTTTTTTATTGAGACACTTTACACACACAAAGTTAGCCAGGTTTTCTCATTGAGACACTTAACACACACAAAGTTAGCCTGGTTTTCTCATTGAGACACTTAACTCACACAAAGTTAGCCAGGTTTTCTCATTGAGACAGTTAACACACACAAAGTTAGCCAGGTTTTCTCATTGAGACACTTGACATACACAAAGTAAGCCAGGTTCTCTCATTTAGACAGTTAACACACACAAAGTTAGCCAGGTTTTCTCATTGAGACACTTGACACACACAAAGTTGGCCAGGTTTTCTCATTGAGACACTTAACACACACAAAGTTAGCCTGGTTTTCTCATTGAGACACTTAAGGCACACAAAGTTAGCCAGGTTTTCTCATTGAAACACTTAACACACATAGTTGGCCAGGTTTTCTCATTGAGACACTTAACTCACACAATGTTAGCCAGGTTTTCTCATTGAGACAGTTAGCACACACAAAGTTAGCCAGGTTTTCTCATTGAGACACTTGACACACACAAAGTTGGCCAGGTTTTCTCATTGAGACACTTAACACACACAAAGTTAGCCAGGTTTTCTAATTGAGGCACTTAACACACACAAAGTTATCCTGGGTTTCTCTTTGAGACACTTAATGCACACAAAGTTAGCCTGGTTTTCTCATTGAGACACTTAACACACATAGTTGGCCAGGTTTTCTCATTGAGACACTTAACACACATAGTTGGCCAGGTTTTCTCATTGAGACACTTAACCCACACAATGTTAGCCAGGTTTTCTCTTTGAGACACTTAACACACACAAATTTAGCCTGGTTTTATATTTGAGACACTTAACACACACAATGTTAGCCAGGTTCTCTCATTGAGACAGTTAACACACACAAAGTTAGCCATGTTTTCTCATTGAGACACTTGACACACACAAAGTTAGCCAGGTTCTCTCATTGAGACACTTAACACACACAAAGTTAGCCAGGTTCTCTCATTGAGACACTTAACACACACAAAGCTATCCCGGGTTTCTCTTTGAGACACTTAATGCACACAAAGTTAGCCTGGTTTTCTCTTTGAGACACTTATCACACACACAGTTAGCCTGGTTTTCTCTTTGAGACACTTAACATACACAAAATTAGCCAGGTTCTCTCATTGAGACAGTTAACACACACAAAGTTAGCCAGGTTTTCTCATTGAGACACTTGACACACACAAAGTTGGCCACGTTTTCTCATTGAGACACTTAACACACACAAAGTTAGCCTGGTTTTATATTTGAGACACTTAACACACACAAAGTTAGCCAGGTTTTCTAATTGAGGCACTTAACACACACAAAGTTATCCTGGGTTTCTCTTTGAGACACTTAATGCACACAAAGTTAGCCTGGTTTTCTCATTGAGACACTTAACACACATAGTTGGCCAGGTTTTCTCATTGAGACGCTTAACTCACACAATGTTAGCCAGGTTTTCTCATTGAGACACTTAACACACATAGTTGGCCAGGTTTTCTCATTGAGACACTTAACTCACACAATGTTAGCCAGGTTTTCTCATTGAGACAGTTAACACACACAAAGTTAGCCAGGTTTTCTCATTGAGACACTTGACACACACAAAGTTGGCCAGGTTTTCTCATTGAGACACTTAACACACACAAAGTTAGCCTGGTTTTATATTTGAGACACTTAACACACACAAAGTTAGCCTGGTTTTCTCATTGAGACACTTAACACACATAGTTGGCCAGGTTTTCTCATTGAGACACTTAACTCACACAATGTTAGCCAGGTTTTCTCTTTGAGACACTTAACACACACAATGTTAGCCAGGTTCTCTCATTGAGACACTTAACACACATAGTTGGCCAGGTTTTCTCATTGAGACACTTAACTCACACAATGTTAGCCAGGTTTTCTCATTGAGACAGTTAACACACACAAAGTTAGCCATGTTTTCTCATTGAGACACTTGACACACACAAAGTTAGCCAGGTTCTCTCATTGAGACACTTAACACACACAAAGTTAGCCAGGTTCTCTCATTGAGACACTTAACACACACAAAGCTATCCCGGGTTTCTCTTTGAGACACTTAATGCACACAAAGTTAGCCTGGTTTTCTCTTTGAGACACTTATCACACACACAGTTAGCCTGGTTTTCTCTTTGAGACACTTAACATACACAAAATTAGCCAGGTTCTCTCATTGAGACAGTTAACACACACAAAGTTAGCCAGGTTTTCTCATTGAGACACTTGACACACACAAAGTTGGCCAGGTTTTCTCATTGAGACACTTAACACACACAAAGTTAGCCTGGTTTTATATTTGAGACACTTAACACACACAAAGTTAGCCAGGTTTTCTAATTGAGGCACTTAACACACACAAAGTTATCCTGGGTTTCTCTTTGAGACACTTAATGCACACAAAGTTAGCCTGGTTTTCTCATTGAGACACTTAACACACATAGTTGGCCAGGTTTTCTCATTGAGACACTTAACACACATAGTTGGCCAGGTTTTCTCATTGAGACACTTAACTCACACAATGTTAGCCAGGTTTTCTCATTGAGACAGTTAACACACACAAAGTTAGCCAGGGTTTCTCATTGAGACACTTGACACACACAAAGTTGGCCAGGTTTTCTCATTGAGACACTTAACACACACAAAGTTAGCCTGGTTTTATATTTGAGACACTTAACACACACAAAGTTAGCCTGGTTTTCTCATTGAGACACTTAACACACATAGTTGGCCAGGTTTTCTCATTGAGACACTTAACTCACACAATGTTAGCCAGGTTTTCTCTTTGAGACACTTAACACACACAATGTTAGCCAGGTTCTCTCATTGAGACACTTAACACACATAGTTGGCCAGGTTTTCTCATTGAGACACTTAACTCACACAATGTTAGCCAGGTTTTCTCATTGAGACAGTTAACACACACAAAGTTAGCCATGTTTTCTCATTGAGACACTTGACACACTCAAAGTTAGCCAGGTTCTCTCATTGAGACACTTAACACACACAAAGTTAGCCAGGTTCTCTCATTGAGACACTTAACACACACAAAGCTATCCCGGGTTTCTCTTTGAGACACTTAATGCACACAAAGTTAGCCTGGTTTTCTCTTTGAGACACTTATCACACACACAGTTAGCCTGGTTTTCTCTTTGAGACACTTAACATACACAAAATTAGCCAGGTTCTCTCATTGAGACAGTTAACACACACAAAGTTAGCCAGGTTTTCTCATTGAGACACTTGACACACACAAAGTTAGCCAGGTTTTCTCATTGAGACACTTAACACACACAAAGTAAGCTTGGTTTTATATTTGAGACACTTAACACACATAAAGTTATCCTGGGTTTCTCTTTGAGACACTTAATGCACACAAAATTAGCCTGGTTTTCTCTTTAAGACACTTAACACACAAAGAGTTCCAGGTTTTCTCATTGAGACACTTAAGGCACACAAAGTTTGCCAGGTTCTCTCATTGAGACACTTAACACACACATAGTTAGCCAGGTTTTCTCTTTTAGACACTTAACCAGGTTTTCTCTTTGAGACGCTTAACACACAAAGTTAGCCAGGTTTTCTCATTGAAACACTTAAACAAAGTTAGCCTGTTTTTCTCATTGAGACACTAAACTCACACAAAGTTAGCCAGGTTTTCTCATTGAGACACTTAACACACACAAAGTTAGTCTGGTTCTCTCATTGAGACACTTAACACACATACAAAGTTAGCCAGGTTTTCTCTTTGAGCCACTTAACACACACAAAGTTAGCCAGGTTTTCTCATTGAGACACTTAAGGCACACAAAGTTTGCCAGGATCTCTCATTGAGACACTTAACACACATAGTTAGCCAGGTTTTCTCTTTGAGACACTTAACCAGGTTTCTCTTTGAGACGCTTAACACACACAAAGTTAGCCAGGTTTTCTCATTGAGACACTTACACAAAGTTAGCCTGGTTTTCTCATTCAGACACTTAACACACACAAATTTAGCCAGATTTTCTCTTTGAGACGCTTAACTCACACAAAGTTAGCCAGGTTTTCTCATTGAGACACTTGACACACACAAAGTTGGCCAGGTTTTCTCATTGAGACACTTAACACACATAAAGTTAGCCTGGTTTTATATTTGAGACACTTAACAAGCACAAAGTTAGCCAGGTTTTCTCATTGAGGCACTTAACACACAAAGTAAGCCAGGTTTTCTCTATGAGCCACTTAACACACACAAAGTTAGCAAGTTTTTTTTTATTGAGACACTTAAAACACACAAAGTTAGCCAGGTTTTTTCATTGAGACACTAAAGGCACACAAAGTTTGCCAGGTTCTCTCATTAAGACACTTAACACACACATAGTTAGCCAGGTTTTCTCTTTTAGACACTTAACCAGGTTTTATCTTTGAGACGCTTAACACACACAAAGTTAGCCAGGTTTTCTCATTGAGACACTTACACAAAGTTAGCCTGGTTTTCTCATTTAGACACTAAACTCACACAAAGTTAGCCAGGTTTTCTCATTGAGACACTTAACACACACAAAGTTAGCCAGATTTTCTCATTTAGGCACTTAACACACACACAGTTAGCCAGGTTTTCTCAATGAGACACTTAACACACACAAAGTTTGCCAGGTAAGTTAACCTGGTTTTTTCCTTTGAGACACTTAATGCACAGAAAGTAAGCCTGGTTTTCTCATTAAGACACTTAACACACACAAAGTTAGCCTGGTTTTCTCATTGAGACACTTAACACACACACAGTTAACCTGGTTTTCTCTTTGAGCCACTGAACACACACAAAGTTAGCCTGGTTTTCTCATTGAGCCATTTAACACACACAAAGTTAGCCTGATTTTTTCTTTGAGCCACTTAACACACACAAAGTTAGCCTGGTATTCTCATTGAGACACTTGACACACACAAAGTTAGCCAGGTTTTCTCATTGAGACAGGTAACACACACAAAGTTAGCAAGGTTTTCTCATTTAGTCACTTGACACACACAAAGTTGGCCAGGTTTTCTCATTGAGACACTTAACACACACAAAGTTAGCCTGGTTTTATATTTGAGACACTTAACACACACAAAGTTAGCCAGGTTTTCTCATTGAGACACTTAACACACACATAGTTAGCCAGGTTTTTTCTTTTAGACACTTAACCAGGTTTTCTCTTTGAGACGCTTAACACACACAAAGTTAGCTAGGTTTTCTCATTGAGACACTTGCACAAAGTTAGCCTGGTTTTCTCATTTAGACACTAAACTCACACAAAGTTAGCCAGGTTTTCTCATTGAGACACTTTACACACACACAGTTAGCTAGATTTTCTCATTTAGGCACTTAACACACACACAGTTAGCCAGGTTTTCTCATTGAGACACTTAACACACACAAAGTTTGCCAGGTAAGTTAGCCTGGTTTTTTTCCTTTGAGACACTTAATGCACAGAAAGTAAGCCTGGTTTTCTCATTAAGACACTTAACACACAAAAAGTTAGCCTGGTTTTCTCATTGAGACACTTAACACACACAAAGTTAACCTGGTTTTCTCTTTGAGCCGCTTAACACACACAAAGTTAGCCTGGTTTTCTCATTGAGCCATTTAACACACACAAAGTTAGCCTGATTTTCTCTTTGAGCCACTTAACACACACAAATTTAACCTGGTTTTCTCATTGAGACACTTAACACACACACACAGTAAGCCAGATTTTCTCTTTGAGGCACTTAACACACATAATAAGCCATGTTTTCTCTTTGAGCCACTTTACACACACAAAGTTAGCAAGGTTTTTTTATTGAGACACTTTACACACACAAAGTTAGCCAGGTTTTCTCATTGAGACACTTAACACACACAAAGTTAGCCAGATTTTCTCATTTAGGCACTTAACACACAAAGTAAGCCAGGTTTTCTATATGAGCCACTTAACACACACAAAGTTAGCAAGGTTTTTTTATAGAGACACTTAACACACACAAAGTTAGCCTGGTTTTCTCATTGAGACACTTAAGGCACACAAAGTTTGCCAGGTTCTCTCATTGAGACACTTAACACACACATAGTTAGCCAGGTTTTCTCTTTTAGACACTTAACCAGGTTTTCTCTTTGAGACGCTTAACACACACAAAGTTAGCCAGGTTTCCTCATTGAGACACTTACACAAAGTTAGCCTGGTTTTCTCATTGAGACACTAAACTCACACAAAGTAAGCCAGGTTTTCTCATTGAGACACTTAACACACACAAAGTTAGCCTGGCTTTCTCATTGAGACAGTTAACACACACAAAGTTAGCCAGGTTTTCTCATTGAGACACTAAACACACACAAAGTTAGCCTGGTTTTATATTTGAGACACTTAACACACACAAAGTTAGCCAGGTTTTCTCATTGAGACACTTAACACACACAAAGTTAGCCAGATTTTCTCATTGAGACACTTAACACTCACAAAGTAAGCCAGGTTTTCTCATTGAGACACTTGACACACACAAAGTTAGCCAGGTTTTCTCATTGAGACACTTAACACACACAAAGTTAGCCAGGTTTTCTTATTGAGACACTTAACACACACACAGTAAGCCAGGTTTTCTCATTGAGACACTTAAGGCACACAAAGTTAGCCAGGTTTTCTCATTGAGACACTTAACACACACAAAGTTAGCCTGGTTTTATATTTGAGACACTTAACACACACAAAGTTAGCCTGCTTTTCTCATTGAGACACTTAACACACACAAAGTTAGCCATGTTTTCTCATTGAGACACTTAAGGCACACAAAGTTTGCCAGGATCTCTCATTGAGACACTTAACACACATAGTTAGCCAGGTTTTCTCTTTGAGACACTTAACCAGGTTTCTCTTTGAGACGCTTAACACACACAAAGTTAGCGAGGTTTTCTCATTGAGACACTTACACAAAGTTAGCCTGGTTTTCTCATTGAGACACTTAACACACACAAAGTTAGCCAGACTTTCTCTTTGAGACGCTTAACTCACACAAAGTTAGCCAGGTTTTCTCATTGAGACACTTGACACAAACAAAGTTGGCCAGGTTTTCTCATTGAGACACTTAACACACATAAAGTTAGCCTGGTTTTATATTTGAGACACTTAACACACACAAAGTTAGCCAGGTTTTCTCATTGAGACACTTAACACACACAAAGTTAGACAGGTTTTCTATATGAGCCACTTAACACACACATAGTTAGCCTGGTTTTCTCATTGAGACACTTAACACACACAAAGTTAGCCTGGTTTTCTCATTGAGACACTTAACACACACAAAGTTAGCCTGGTTTTCTCATTGAGACACTTAAGGCACACAATGTTGGCCAGGTTTTCTCATTGAGACACTTAACACACACAAAGTTAGCCTGGTTTTATATTTGAGACACTTAACACACACAAAGTTAGCCAGGTTTTCTCATTGAGGCACTTAACACACAAAGTAAGCCAGGTTTTCTATATGAGCCACTTAACACACACAAAGTTAGCAAGGTTTTTTTATTGAGACACTTAACACACACAAAGTTAGCCAGGTTTTCTCATTGAGACACTTAAGGCACACAAAGTTTGCCAGGTTCTCTCATTGAGACACTTAACACACACATAGTTAGCCAGGTTTTCTCTTTTAGACACTTAACCAGGTTTTCTCTTTGAGACGCTTAACACACACAAAGTTAGCCAGGTTTTCTCATTGAGACACTTTACACACACAAAGTAAGCCAGGTTTTCTCATTGAGACACTTAACACACACAACGTTAGCCAGGTTTTCTCATTGAGACACTTAACACACACACAGTAAGCCAGGTTTTCTCTTTGAGGCACTTAACACACATAGTAAGCCAGGTTTTCTCTTTGAGCCACTTAACACACACAAAGTTAGCAAGGTTTTTTTATTGAGACACTTTACACACACAAAGTTAGCCAGGTTTTCTCATTGAGACAGTTAACACACACACTGTAAGCCAGGTTTTCTCTTTGAGGCACGTAAGACACATAGTAAGCCAGGTTTTCTCTTTGAGCCACTTAACACACACAAAGTTAGCAAGGTTTTTTTATTGAGACACTTTACACACACAAAGTTGGCCAGGTTTTCTAATTGAGACACTTAATACACACAAAGTTAGCCAGATTTTCTCATTGAGGCACTTAACACACAAAGTAAGCCAGGTTTTCTCTATGAGCCACTTAACACACACAAAGTTAGCAAGGTTTTTTTATTGAGACTCTTTACACACACAAAGTTAGCAAGGTTTTCTCATTGAGACACTTAACAAACACAAAGTTAGCCTGGTTTTCTCATTGAGACATTTAACACACACAAAGTTAGCCATGTTTTCTCATTGAGACACTTAACTCACACAATGTTAGCCAGGTTTTCTCATTGAGACAGTTAACACACACAAAGTTAGCCAGGTTTTCTCATTGAGACACTTGACACACACAAAGTTAGCCAGGTTCTCTCATTGAGACAGTTAACACACACAAAGTTAGCCAGGTTTTCTCATTGAGACACTTGACATACAAAGTTGGCCAGGTTTTCTCATTTAGACACTTAACACACACAAAGTTAGCCTGGTTTTATATTTGAGACACTTATCACACACAAAGTTAGCCAGGTTTTCTAATTGAGGCACTTAACACACACAAAGTTAGCCTGGGTTTCTCTTTGAGACACTTAATGCACACAAAGTTAGCCTGGTTTTCTCTTTGAGACACTTAACACACACAAAGTTAGCCAGGTTTTCTCATTGAGACACTTAAGGCACACAAAGTTAGCCAGGTTTTCTCATTGAGACACTTAAGGCACACAAAGTTAGCCAGGTTTTCTCATTGAAACACTTAACACACATAGTTGGCCTGGTTTTCTCTTTGAGACACTTAACATACACAAGGTTAGCCAGGTTCTCTCATTGAGACAGTTAACACACACAAAGTTAGCCAGGTTTTCTCATTGAGACACTTGACACACACAAAGTTGGTCAGGTTTTCTCATTGAGACACTTAACACACACAGTTAGCCAGGTTTTCTCTTTGAGACACTTAACCCACACAAAGTTAGCGAGGTTTTCTCATTGAGACACTTACACAAAGTTAGCCTGGTTTTCTCATTGAGACACTTAACACACACAAAGTTAGCCAGATTTTCTCTTTGAGACGCTTAACTCACACAAAGTTAGCCAGGTTTTCTCATTGAGACACTTGACACAAACAAAGTTGGCCAGGTTTTCTCATTGAGACACTTAACACACATAAAGTTAGCCTGGTTTTATATTTGAGACACTTAACACACACAAAGTTAGCCAGGTTTTCTCATTGAGGCACTTAACACACAAAGTAAGCCAGGTTTTCTATATGAGCCACTTAACACACACAAAGTTAGCAAGGTTTTTTTATAGAGACACTTAACACACACAAAGTTAGCCAGGTTTTCTCATTGAGACACTTAAGGCACACAAAGTTTGCCAGGTTCTCTCATTGAGACACTTAACACACACATAGTTAGCCAGGTTTTCTCTTTTAGACACTTAACCAGGTTTTCTCTTTGAGACGCTTAACACACACAAAGTTAGCCAGGTTTTCTCATTGAGACACTTACACAAAGTTAGCCAGGTTTTCTCATTGAGACACTTTACACACACACAGTTAGCCAGGTTTTCTCATTGAGACACTTAACACACACAAAGTTAGCCAGATTTTCTCATTTAGGCACTTAACACACACACAGTTAGCCAGGTTTTCTCATTGAGACACTTAACACACACAAAGTTTGCCAGGTAAGTTAGCCTGGTTTTTTCCTTTGAGACACTTAATGCACAGAAAGTTAGCCTGGTTTTCTCATTAAGACACTTAACACACACAAAGTTAGCCAGGTTTTCTCATTGAGACACTTAACACACACAAAGTTAACCTGGTTTTCTCTTTGAGCCACTTAAAACACACAAAGTTAGCCTGGTTTTCTCATTGAGCCATTTAACACACACAAAGTTAGCCTGATTTTCTCTTTGAGCCACTTAACACACACAAATTTAACCTGGTTTTCTCTTTAAGACACTTAATGCACACAAAGTTAGCCTGATTTTCTCTTTGAGCCACTTAACACACACAAAGTTAGCCTGGTTTTCTTATTGAGACACTTAACACACACAAAGTAAGCCAGGTTTTCTCATTGAGACACTTAACACACACAAAGTTAGCCTGCCTTTCTCATTGAGACACTTAACACACACAAAGTAAGCCAGGTTTTCTCATTGAGACACTTAACACACACAACGTTAGCCAGGTTTTCTCATTGAAACACTTAACACACACACAGTAAGCCAGGTTTTCTCTTTGAGCCACTTAATACACACAAAGTTAGCAAGGTTTTTTATTGAGACACTTTACACACACAAAGTTAGCCAGGTTTTCTCATTGAGACAGTTAACACACACACTGTAAACCAGGTTTTCTCTTTGAGGCACGTAAGACACATAGTAAGCCAGGTTTTCTCTTTGAGCCACTTAACACACACAAAGTTAGCAAGGTTTTTTTATTGAGACACTTTACACACACAAAGTTGGCCAGGTTTTCTCATTGAGACACTTAATACACACAAAGTTAGCCAGATTTTCTCATTGAGGCACTTAACACACAAAGTAAGCCAGGTTTTCTCTATGAGCCACTTAACACACACAAAGTTAGCAAGTTTTTTTTATTGAGACACTTTACCTACACAAAGTTAGCAAGGTTTTCTCATTGAGACACTTAACACACACAAAGTTAGCCTGGTTTTCTCATTGAGACATTTAACACACACAAAGTTAGCCATGTTTTCTCATTGAGACACTTAACTCACACAATGTTAGCCAGGTTTTCTCATTGAGACAGTTAACACACACAAAGTTAGCCAGGTTCTCTCATTGAGACACTTGACACACACAAAGTTAGCCAGGTTTTCTCATTGAGACACTTGACACACACAAAGTTAGCCAGGTTCTCTCATTGAGACAGTTAACACACACAAAGTTAGCCAGGTTTTCTCATTGAGACACTTGACACACACAAAGTTATCCTGGGTTTCTCTTTGAGACACTTAATGCACACAAAGTTAGCCTGGTTTTCTCTTTGAGACACTTAACACACACAAAGTTAGCCAGGTTTTCTAATTGAGACACTTAACACGCACAAAGTTATCCTGGGTTTCTCTTTGAGACACTTAATGCACACAAAGTTAGCCTGGTTTTCTCTTTGAGACACTTAATGCAAACAAAGTTAGCCTGGTTTTCTCTTTGAGACACTTAACACACACAAAGTTAGCCTGGTTTTCTCTTTGAGACACTTAACATACACAAAGTTAGCCAGGTTCTCTCATTGAGACAGTTAACACACACAAAGTTAGCCAGGTTTTCTCATTGAGACACTTGACACACACAAAGTTGGTCAGGTTTTCTCATTGAGACACTTAACACACACAAAGTTAGCCTGGTTTTATATTTGAGACACTTAACAAACACAAAGTTAGCCAGGTTCTCTCATTGAGACACTTAACACACACAAAGTTAGCCAGATTTTCTCATTGAGCCAATTAACACACACAAAGTTAGCCAGGTTTTCTCATTGAGACACTTGACACACACAAAGTTAGCCAGGTTCTCTCATTGAGACACTTAACACACACAAAGTTAGCCAGATTTTCTCATTGAGCCACTTAACACACACAAAGTTAGCCAGATTTTCTCATTTGGCAACTTAACACACACAAAGTTAGCAAGGTTTTCTCATTGAGACACTTAACTCACACAAAGTTAGCCAGGTTCTCTCATTGAGACAGTTAACACACACAAAGTTAGCCTGGTTTTCTCATTGAGACACTTAACACACACAAAGTTAGCCAGGTTTTCTTATTGAGACACTTAACACACACAAAGTTAGCCTGGTTGTATATTTGAGACACTTAACACACACAAAGTTAGCCAGGTTCTCTCATTGAGACACTTAACACACACAAAGTTAGCCAGGTTTTCTAATTGAGACACTTAACACACACAAAGTTAGCCAGGTTTTCTCATTGAGACACTTGACACACACAAAGTTATCCTGGGTTTCTCTTTGAGACACTTAATGCACACAAAATTAGCCTGGTTTTCTCTTTGAGACACTTAACACACACAAAGTTAGCCTGGTTTTCTCTTTGAGACACTTAACATACACAAAGTTAGCCAGATTCTCTCATTGAGACAGTTAACACACACAAAGTTAGCCAGGTTTTCTCATTGAGACACTTGACACACACAAAGTTGGCCACGTTTTCTCATTGAGACACTTAACACACACAAAGTTAGCCTGGTTTTATATTTGAGACACTTAACACACACAAAGTTAGCCAGGTTTTCTAATTGAGGCACTTAACACACACAAAGTTATCCTGGGTTTCTCTTTGAGACACTTAATGCACACAAAGTTAGCCTGGTTTTCTCTTTGAGACACTTAACACACACAAAGTTAGCCAGGTTTTATCATTAAGACACTTAAGGCACACAAAGTTTGCCAGGTTCTCTCATTGAGACACTTAGCACACACATAGTTAGCCAGGTTTTCTCTTTTAGACACTTAATCAGGTTTTCTCTTTGAGACGCTTAACACACACAAAGTTAGCCAGGTTTTCTCATTGAGACACTTACACAAAGTTAGCCTGGTTTTCTCATTGAGACACTAAACTCACACAAAGTTAGCCAGGTTTTCTCATTGAGACACTTAACACACACAAAGTTAGCCAGGTTCTCTCATTGAGACAGTTAACACACACAAAGTTAGCCAGGTTTTCTCATTGAGCCACTTAACACACACAAAGTTAGCCTGGTTTTCTTATTTAGACACTTATCACACACAAAGTAAGCCAGGTTTTCTCATTGAGACACTTAACACACACAAAGTTAGCCTGGTTTTCTCATTGAGACACTTAACACACACAAAGTTAGCCTGGTTTTCTCATTGAGACACTTAACACACACAAATTTAGCCTGGTTTTATATTTGAGACACTTAACACACATAAAGTTAGCCTGGTTTTCTCTTTGAGCCACTTAACACACATAAAGTTAGCCAGATTTTCTCATTGAGACACTTAACACACATAAAGTTAGCCTGGTTTTCTCTTTGAGCCACTTAACACACACAAAGTTAGCCTGGCTTTCTCATTGAGACACTTAACACACACAAAGTTAGCCTGGTTTTCTCATTGAGACACTTAACACACACAAATTTAGCCTGGTTTTCTCTTTGAGCCACTTAACACACACAAAGTAAGCCAGGTTCTCTCATTGAGACACTTAACACACACAAAGTTAGCCAGATTTTCTCATTGAGACACTTAACACACACAAAGTTAGCCAGGTTTTCTCATTGAGACACTTGACACACACAAAGTTAGCCAGGTTTTCTCATTGAGACACTTAACACACACAAAGTTAGCCTGGTTTTATATTTGAGACACTTAACACACACAAAGTTAGCCTGGTTTTCTCATTGAGACACTTAAGGCACACAAAGTTAGCCAGGTTTTCTCATTGAGACACTTAACACACACAAAGTTAGCCTGGTTTTATATTTGAGACACTTAACACACACAAAGTTAGCCAGCTTTTCTAATTGAGACACTTAACATACACAAAGTTATCCTGGGTTTCTCTTTGAGACACTTAATGCACACAAAGTTAGCCTGGTTTTCTCTTTGAGACACTTAACACACACAAAGTTAGCCAGGTTTTCTCTTTGAGGCACTTAACACACACAAAGTTATCCTGGGTTTCTCTTTGAGACACTTAATGCACACAAAGTTAGCCAGATTTTCTCATTAAGGCACTTAACACACACAAAGTTAGCCAGATTTTCTCATTGAGACACTTAATCCACACAAAGTTAGCCAGGTTTTCTCTTCGAGCCACTTAACACAAACAAAGTTAGCTAGGTTTTTTTATTAAGACACTTTACACACACAAAGTTAGCCAGGTTTTCTCATTGAGACACTTAACACACACAAAGTTAGCCAGGTTCTCTCATTGAGACACTTAACACACACAAAGTTAGCCAGGTTTTTTCATTTAGACACTTGACACACACAAAGTTAGCCTGGTTTGTCTATTTGAGACACTTAACACATACAAAATTAGCCAGGTTTTCTAATTGAGACACTTAACACACACAATGTTATCCTGGGTTTCTCTTTGAGACACTTAATGCACACACAGTTAGCCTGGTTTTCTCTTTGAGACACTTAACACACACAAAGTTAGCCAGGTTTTCTCATTGAGACATGTAACACACGCAAAGTTTGCAAAAGGTTTTCTCATTGAGACACTTAACACACACATAGTTAGCCAGGTTTTCTCTTTGAGACACTTAACCAGGTTCTCTCATTGAGACAGTTAACACACACAAAGTTAGCCTGGTTTTCTCATAGAGACACTTACAAACACAAAGTTAGCCTGGTTTTCTCATTGAGACACTTAACTCACAAAGTTAGCCTGGTTTTCTCATTGAGACACTTAACACACACATAGTTGGCCAGGTTTTCTCATTGAGACACTTAACACACACAAAGTTAGCCAGATTTTCTCATTCAGGCACTTAACACACACAAAGTTAGCCTGGTTTTCTTATTGAGACACTTAACACACACAAAGTTAGCCAGGTTTTCTTATTGAGACACTTAACACACACAAAGTTTGCCAGGTTTTCTCTTTGAGCCACTGAACACACACAAAGTTAGCCAGGTTTTCTCATTGAGACACTTAATCCACACAAAGTTAGCCAGGTTTTCTCTTTGAGCCACTGAACACACACAAAGTTAGCCAGGTTTTCTTTTTGAGACACTTAACACACACAAAGTAAGCCAGGTTTTGTCATTGAGACACTTAACGCACCCAAAGTTAGCCAGATTTTCTCATTGAGGCACTTCACACACAAAGTTAGCCAGGTTTTCAAATTGAGACACTTAACTTACACAAAGTTAGCCAGGTTTTTTTATTGAGACACTTATCACACACAAAGTTAGCCAGGTTTTCACATAGAGACACTTAACACACAAAGTTAGCCAGGTTTTGACATAGAGACACTTAACACACACAAAGTTAGCCAGGTTTTGTCATTGAGACACTTAACACACACAAAGTTAGCCTGGTTTTCCCTTTGAGACACTTAATGCACAGAAAGTCAGCCTTCTCATTGAAACACTTAACACACACAAAGTTAGCCAGGTTTTCTCATTGAGACACTTACACACACACAAAGTTAACCTGGTTTTCTCATTGAGACTATCAACACACACAAAGTTAGCCTGGTTTTTCTATTGAGACACTTAACACACATAGTTAGCCAGGTTTTCTCATTGAGACACTTAAAACACACAAAGTTAGTCTGGTTTGATTAACACTCAGGGTAATTTTTAACAAATGTAGCATCTAAAGGAAGAATATTATTTTTTCATGTTGATGAGGCAATTAAAATTCACGCTAATTGTCAGATTTGTTTAAGTTAGACACGCAAAATTTGTTCTGTACAACAATTTGTATTCTTTATAGCTTTTATTTTATATGTATAGCCGGAGGGTGAAATTGCTTTGTCGACTTTTCTTGCATGCATGTAGGCTGGCAAGTCATATTATTTTGTATGTTGTATTATTGTAGGCAGAGAGAATTGTCAGGGTGTGAAAATAATATCATAGTAACTTGTGGACCAATAGATGTTTGCTATGATTGAACTTGTTTTTGGACAAGAAAAGAATGTTTATACTCAAACACATCTGCTTTGTTACTATGTTGTTAATTGTGTTTACTCCAATCAGATGCACGGCGTTAGTTCTGTCTGTCAGCCATCTGGTCCTGGTAACCAAGAACGCATGTAAGTCTACACAGAACATGGACTGGATTGATCAGGCCCTGGCAGATGTGGAGGACCACTTAAAGGGATCTTTTCACGCTTTGGTAAATTGACAAAATTGAAAAAAGTTGTTTCAGATTCGCAAATTTTCGTTTTAGTTATGATATTTGTGAGGAAACAGTAATACTGAACATTTACCATGGTCTAATATAGCCATTATATGCATCTTTTGACGATTTTAAAACCTAAAAATTATAAAGCGTTGCAACGCGAAACGATTGAATAATTTGGAGAGTTCTGTTTTTGTCGTTAAATTTTTTGAAACTACGAAGATTGCTTATATAAGGTATAAAATACTTAACATATATGTACTCGGCGGAATAGCTCAGTAGGCTAAAGCGTTTTTACTTCAGGACTCTGGCAGGACTCCTGGGGTCACTGGTTCGAAACCTGGTCCGGGCAATGTTCTTTTCCTTTTTTAAATTTTATTCTTGATTTTTTACTGGAGCTTTTACGATCCAATGTTTACATTTATCGATATAAAGCATTTAATGAATAAGTTAAAAAATGCCAAAATCTGTGAAAAGGCCCCTTTAAGAGTGAGTACATTCATTTTCGAGCGGCATGCTATGATACTCAGTTTTAGTACTCTGGTAGGCATTTTTGTTACAGGTTTTTAGTTCCAAGTTTTAATTTGCAAATTCAGATGAACCGGTTTAACCGCTAATGTTGATTACTGGTATTGTGCTTAAAGTTTAGCCTGTGCAGACGTGCATTTAGCCCAGTTTTCCCAGAACGCGGCTTATTTTGCTTTCATATATGAAGTGTATGTATACTTGCAGGTACTCCAGGAAGCCAGTTTCAGTCTTGCCCCTGACTGTAGATCTCCCTCCAGCTCTGTGGCATCAGGTGACAGCCAGCAGCCAATCATGAATGGCCATGTGCAACATATCAGCTAATCAGCTGAGCTGTAACAAAACTGGTTGGGGAGTTAGTCTGTCAATTGACATGGATCAGCCAATGGGTGTCTATCTACATATATTTGGTTCTACAGCTGAATGTGGCATGTGATCTGAATCCACCAATCAGCTGAGCTTTTACACATTGTTGGTGCAGGACCCATGGCATGTGAGATGAATTGGCCAATTGTGTGAGTTCTTGCAAAAAATTGGTTTGACAACTATGTTATGGGATGTGAATAATCCAATCAAATGAGCTTTTACACAGTGATAGCCCTATTGACTTGTAATGACCTGTCATGTGATGCAAATATGCTTCTCAACTGAACATATGGCATTGGCATATAATGTGACGATTTCTAGACAAGTGCCTGGGTATTGAAGGTGTTGTATCAGTCCTGAGTTGTGTTTATCCTGTGCAAGCGTAGCAAACCTGAGTAAGCGATCTACTTGTGTGACTGTTATTACTGATTTTGGAATGAAGCTGAATAAGTTCATAAATTGTGATGAAAACTTAAGAAGCTTGGAAGCTTGTGCTTCCTATATACAATGGTTAGAGTTTAAATGCCAGTTTAAACAACTGGTTTGTATTATGGGGACACAGGTGGCTTTAAAAATAACTTGACAGAAGATACAAGCGTACTAACAGAAAGTGGTGCACATAAGAATCAGTATAAGAATCAGATCAAAGGTCTAAATTGAAGGTCAAAGATCAAAAATATTAACCCATTTATGCCTAGTGGACTCTCCCATCTTTCTAAATTGGATCAATTTATTTCCAAAAGTTGGGTCGTCTAGTATATTTTTTTCTATATTTAGAATATTTCTTACAGAAATTCCTTTAAGCAAAGACTGCAGACCCAGATGAGACGCCGCATCATGCAGCGTCTCATCTGAGTCTACGCTGTTTGCCAAGGCCTTTTTTTAGACGCTTAATATATATACGCATAAATGGGTAAAGATTTTGATAAAGACTTCTTCTGGTCATATCTTTGTAGTAGACTATATGATCAGAATTTCATGACAATTGCACATTTGTTATTGCATGCTACATAGTTAATGACAAATATCAGTTATTAATAATCTGATCATGTCAATTTATGTTAAGTATTCGGTTATATTCTCTCAATTTACTCGTGTTCTTTGGTAATTATTCTTTTTACTTTTTCATACCCCCACAAACGAAGTTTAGGGGGGTATATAGGAGTGAGCTTGACTGTCTTTCGGTCTGTCTGTATTTAGTGTCTACTCTCTAATTCAAGTTGTTTTTATCAGATCTTCACCAAACCTGGTCAGATGTTGTATCTAGATGATGTCTAGTTCAAGTTCAAATATGGGTCATGCCTGGGCAAAAACTAGGTCATGGGGTCGCTAAGTACGTTTTACACATTCAGCATATTATCCGCTCTATAATTCAAGAAGTTTTCATCCGATCACCACTCTGTCGGAAGTTTATGTAGATAATGTGTTGGTCAAGTTCGAACATGGGCCATACCAGGTCAAAAACTAGGTCATGGGGTCACTTAGTGCGTTTTAAACATTGAGCATGGTGTCCGTTGTTTTTTGTAAAGACAACATGCAAAATATTCTGTGTCAGTGCGGCATGTGGAGGTATTCGTCACGTCTGTGACAAAGCTCTAGTTATCTCTGAAATATTGTTGTTATAAGTAAAAAACAGCAAAATTTCACTTTCATATTGACACCACTTTTGGCCTTTATATTGACACCACTTACTATATTGTTATCTCACCTACCGGTAAGCACCAAGTGCTATTGTTACCTATTGTGATTCATCATCCGTCGTCCTGCGTCAGCATTATCTTTTGAATAATTTCTTCTCATAAACCACCTTATGGATTTGATCAACATTGGCAGGAATGGGATGCGTGGCGGCTCTTGTTAAACTCAAGTCAGCATCCAAGCATCAATGGGGCCTTCTTGTTTTAATGTAGGTTTCTTGTTAAAATTGTGGTTATATTGTTGCTTACTGTATTTGCTTCTTTGATTGTGGCTTTATCTGTTGTTGATGCTCATACATGTACTTTAATTTTAGAAAGTGTTTTATTCATGATGTGATGTTGGTAATTATGGATTAAAAAATTATTAAGACACCAAAAGCAGAATAGTATAAACAATGCATGGACATTATTTTTTATTCTCTGACAGAAACAGGCTGAGCTGTTGGAAGACATGATTTACAGGTACTGTTTTGAAGCCCTTTAGAGACACCAATTGTTTCTCATGTTAGTATTACGTTGAATATATTTAAAAAATATATATATTATCTAGAGCACGGCTCACCCTAGTTAATTTTCTAAAGCCAAATTTATGGTTAAACACAATTTGTTTTTCACATTTCAATTTTATGGGGTTTTATGAAGAGAAAGTTTTACAAATAGAAACTTCTTGAGCAAATTCTTTTACGTTGTAGCCATTTGGCGAATGGTTGAGCAGGCCCGGCTAGAGTGATGCTTTAGTTTTGCACTTTGAACAAAATATGAGTGTGTAAATCTTTGGACACATGTCCCTTGACATATTGCTTTCATATTTTGCATACTTGTTAACCATCATGACCCCAGCCTATAAACAAGAGCAGACAACTGTATCAAGTATTTTGACAGAATTATTGCCCCTTTTATACTTAGAATATGCATATTATTGATAAATCTATGTTAAAGTTTGTGTACTACCCCAAATATTTCCTAAGAATATGGAGCTATCCTACTCAACCCGGCGTCTGCATGCAAATGTTAAAGTTTTCATACTACCCCAAATATTTTTAGCTCGACTATTTTATATGAAATATATATATATAGTGGAGCTATCCTACTCACCCCGGCGTCGGCGTTAGTGTTAAGAGTAAGCGTGCAAATGTTTAAGTTTTCGTGCTAACCCAATTATTTTCATTGTCCCTTGCCATATTGCTTTCATATTTTGCATACTTGTTTACCAACATCACCCCAACCTATAAACAAGAGCAGACAACTCTATC
Organism: Dreissena polymorpha; assembly: GCF_020536995.1. Classification (NCBI taxonomy): domain Eukaryota; kingdom Metazoa; phylum Mollusca; class Bivalvia; order Myida; family Dreissenidae; genus Dreissena; species Dreissena polymorpha. The sequence goes on along the minus strand of NC_068367.1, from coordinate 7,650,695 downwards.
AAGCATTTTGTCATAATTATTGCCCCTTTTATACTTAGAATATGCATATTATTGATAAATCTAAATCTGAATACCACAATGGATTCCACCCAATCAATACCCCACGCCCCTAAACAATCCCCCCCCAATTTTTTTTTTTTTTAAACATCAACTTAAAAATTACCCCACCCCACATTATACCCCCTCTCACCCCCCCCACTTTTTTTTTTAAACATTATCTAATAAATTACCACAACCCACATTATACCCCCTACCCTCCCCCCCCCCCAAATTATTTTTTTCCTTGTTTGATTTTTAAAAGATCGTCTAATAAACAGGGGTGTCAATTTGCAGAAATCTAAAATCCTGAAAATCATCCTAGAATTTGGGGGCCAGAGTCAAAAGAGTTTTAATGATTCATTAAATTATGTTTCCTTTGTAAACAATATGCCAAAGGTCAATAATTTGTGTTTAAGAGTGACATTTTGTGACAAGAATGCTTAAAATAACCAAAACAATCCTCTGATTTATATCAATATCAAAAGTTTTCCTTGAGGGCTTAAATCCTGAATTCAGGAATAATCCTGAAAATTGACACCTCAATAAATAACCCCACCCCACATTATACCTCCCTCACACCCCCTCACCCCCCCCCCCCCCCTACCTCCCAATTTTTTATTTTTCCTTTTTTTATTTTTGAAAGATCGTCTTATAAATTTTTGAATATGAACAATTTCCCCATGATGGCTTATGTTATACTGTCAATCTCGAATAGTCGAGCACGCTGTCCTCTGACAGCTCTTGTTGTATTACCTGTTGTCAGCCTAGGTCCTTTTTACCAGTTCATTGTTATGGCTGTGATGTTGCATATTCCTAAAATTGTATGTTCATTTGTTGTGCACGTGTTTCTCACCGCTGTTCTGTAAACCTGGAGTGAAACTTTTGTTAGCTTTATGTTCTATAAAGATGAATGTGTAAAAACTCATTATACATACCATGTTACAGTATGCTTGGTACGAAAGAATCATATTTCATTGATTTATTTTAAACCAATGTCATTTCACCAAACATTTATTTTTAGTCCGAGTTTATGTTTTCTTTTATATTTTGTTAGGTAATATGACCATAAAAAAATGATTTCTGCATAATTACAAGTTTTATATGCTTTTCATAAAACTTTCCAAGGCATTGATCCCAGTTTCAAATATTGTATGTTTACAGGTGATGTTTTGTTCAAAAAGTGGTTGAGAACGAAGATTTATGTCCTGATATGAGTTTCATCTGCAGTTTGTTTGCTATATTTTATTTTCACTTGATTGTGGCTTTAAGCTGTTTAGTGATACTGTGGTTACTGCATAACCCAGCCGAGTTCCCATCAGTCATCAGGTGTTTCACCGCATATCTCATAACACCCTCTTGATGTCGGGGCATCAGTGTTGGCTTTAAGGTTAATAACTTGACCTCTCATTAATAATGATTATGTTAGAGGTGTCATGCAAAATGGGTCTTAATCCATATGAGTCTACCGTAGCTCCAGACCAGCCTGTGCATCCTCTTTTTACAGGGTACCTCCAGACCAAAATGTGCTGATGTCAAGTTGGCCTGGAGCTATACTGGCAGAGTGACTTAAGACCCCTTTTTGCGTGAAATGGGTCAGCATATTGAATAGTCTTTCTCATTCAATTTTGAGTTCATCATTTTCTAAATTATATCATCAATGAGTTGGTGTTTTCACCATGTCCATTAACATCCTGGTGAATTTCATTTGTGTTTTGGTCATGAAACAGTTGCAAATGTGCACAACAATAGACAAGTTAAATTGAGGGACATACAACTATTTGAAATGCCATTAAAGCATTACCCCACCAAAGTGAAGGGATATTGTATTGTGTTGAATAGTGGATGCTTTTTTTGAAGATGGGATTGAAATTTAACTGTCACTTTTAAATTTCGTCTGTTCACTCAGTATCCTGTTCAATAAATCTTTGAGGGCAGCTGGTAATGTATTTAGCCATAACTCTTTAGGAACAAACAAGGTGCTCATAATGATGATGTTTGATAGATGTGCTGATGTTAATAAAAACAAGGGACAAAATTGTCACAAAACCAGGTTTTCATTGTGAAAAAAAAATCTGATAAAGGGAGAAAACTCAAACTGAACTTTTGAAATGACCAAAAAAAATTAACCCCCTTTGTAAGTTTTTTTTTTTTTTAAATCTATTTTTAGTTGTGGCGACCTTGACATTGGAGATATTGACGTGATTCTTTCGTGGGACACACCGTCCCATGATGGTGAACAAATGTGCCAAATGATTTTAAAATCTCACAATGAATGACATAGTTATGGCCAGGACAAGCTCATTTATGGCCATTTTTGACCTTTGAACTCAAAGTGTGACCTTGACCTTGGAGATATCGACGTAATTATTTCGCGCGACACACCGTCCAATGATGGTGAACAAATGTGCCATATGATTTTAAAATCTGACGATGAACGACATAGTTATGGCTCGGACAAGCTCATTTATGGCCATTTTTGACCTTTGAACTCAAAGTGTGACCTTGACCTTGGAGATATCGACGTAATTATTTCGCGCGACACACCGTCCAATGATGGTGAACAAATGTGCCAAATGATTTTAAAATCTGACAATGAACGACATAGTTATGGCCCGGACAAGCTTATTCCGCCAGCCCGCCAGCCAGCCCGCCAGCCAGCCAGCCAGCCCGCCCGCATTCGCCAATCTAATAACCAGTTTTTTCCTTCGGAAAACCTGGTTAAAAATGTTATTTAATTGTGGTTGTTCTTGTTTCTAAGTATGTATTTTTAAAGGTAGTGATAACTGTATTCATCTACAGGTATTCTGATCGCATATTTCTGTGTACATGTAATCTCCCCATCTAACCGTCACAAACATTAATGTGTCATTTGCATTCATAGAAAATTGACCCAATTATGGAAGTCTAACTTTAAACAAGAAACCGTCGGAGACGGGTGATGCTTCCCAAAGTTTTTTCTGTCACAATATTGCACTATATATTCAGATTAAAGGAAACGTCTTGAGGGGCATAACTTTGGACAAAATAATACGATGGATGATTTAGCAACTTAAAAATTTCAAAGGGCCATAACTCTCTAAATAAATAATCTAATCAGAACCCACAAGAAACATGCGCATCTCCTCAAGGTAGTTAAGCTTCCCATAAAGATTCATTGAATTTCAGTCAGTAGTTGGGGGGACAAGAATTGCACTATATGTACAGTTAATGGAAAATTTCAAAGGGCTATAACTCTGTGAAAAATCATCAGACCAGAACCGGCTGATAATATGCACATCTCCTCTTGGTAGTGAAGCTTCCCATAAAGTTTAATTGAATTCCGGTAATTAATTGCTGAGAAATAGCCCGGACAAAAATTGTGCACGGACAGACGGACACACGCACGGACAGACAAAGCGGCGACTATATGCTCCCCCCAAAAAATTAGGGGGAGCATAAAAATGGGCTGTGCTCTGTGAAAAGGGGGTTTGATGCATGAGCATGAAGTGTCGTCCCAGATTGTGGTCTGCACAGGCTAATCAGGCATGACACTTTCCACCTAAAGTGGGTTTTTGCTAAGAAAGAGACCTTCTTTAAATGAAAAATATCATTATAATGGAAAGTGTCGTCCCTGATTAGCCTGTGTGGACTTCACAAACTGATCTAGGACGACATTTTACGCACATGCAATAAACCCCCTTTTCACAGAGCGCGGCCCAAATTAAATATCCTGTATGATGTCTTTATAATTACGGTAAACAGCAGTGAATGTAACATGCTTACAAACATAAATGTTAATTAAAAGTTAACAGTGCATTTCATTACAGATTTTTCATTATGTATATGTTTTTGTTTACAACTGCACACAGAAGCCGTATTGTAACAATTTTATAAAGCGTGTTAGTTGCATTTTACTGTACATCCCCAAATTCAACAGAACTAAAATGCTACTCTTTTCACATAAGTATTGCATAATAACCCACACATAAAATTTCCTTCTTTGCGTTAACGAAAACAAGACGCACACATTTTATAGGTAAAACATGTGAAACTGGTTGCCAGGAATGTCATTCACATTAATTAACAAGAGTGCCAAACTGTCACAAGATACCCCAGTTTGAAGGTTTTGGGCAATGGCAATTGTTTTAAACGCACTAAGTGACCTCGTGAGCTAGTTGTTGACCAAGCATGACCCATATTTGAATTCGACCTAGGTATCATTAAGATACAACTTCTGACCAAATTTGGTGAAGATCGGATGAAAACTTCTTCAATTAGTGAGCAAACACCATGCTCAAAAAATTAAGTGACCTTGTGACCTAGTTTTTGACCTGTCATGACCCATATTCGAACTTGACCTAGATATTGTCTAGATACAACTTTTTACCAAATTTGGTGAAGATCGGATAAAAACTACTTCAATTAGAGAGCAGACACCATGCTTAATCCTTGAAAAGCACTAAGTGACCCTCTGATCTAGTTTTAGACCCAGCATGACCCATATTCGAACTTGACTTAGATATTGTCTAGATACAACCTCTGACCACGTCTGGTGAAGATAGGATGAAAACTATATGAATTAGCGAGCGGAAACTGCTGTGGACGCCGCCCGCCAAGGGTGAAACTATAATATGTTCCGTTTTGACAAAACGGTGTATAAAAATGATTGTGAACTTGAAACACAGGCATTCATGGCTTCTCAACTGTTTTAGGTGTGCTTCTTTTAAATTGTGTTTTCCACTTAAGGCACAGTCTGTGTAAGCTTTTTCATGCCCATATTTTAAGCATGGACACTTTTTGAAGAGTCATGACCTTCGCTTGTAAGCAACTGACATCAGCCTTGCATGTAACACTACGTTACCAAATGGATAACCTGTGTGGCAGAATATTTTTAAAGAGTGCAATGAATGAAAAAGTAATAGTATACTAAGCTATGTTAGACCTTAATTTAATCTTTAAGTTTGACTGTGATGTTTGGGCTAAGACGTGTGACTTAACAGCTTCATACTTCCTCCAGATGGTGAACATAGCATGATGATGACGTTACAGTACCGCAGAGTAATATTATCCCAATCATCTCAGCATTTGAGCTATGGACATTTGTCTTAATATGTGATACTCCATATTTACTGGTTTACATGCTACATGCCATATCCATCTTTTTAAATTGCATAATGAATGATCATGTCCATCACGGCATGCACATACTTTCAACTATTGTGGCAGTTTTTCAAAAGCAGACTCTACAAAAATGTAATAATGAATAAATGTCCATTACCACACAATATAATCTCATTTATTATACCTCTACACTGATATTGGCCAAAAACAAAATACCCTGGTATATTTTGTACATCCAGTCAGTAGAGTTATTAATCAGTCACTATTTGGAGCTACAACATATAACCCAGCTCAAATAAAGTTTATTTTTGTTAGATATTAATCAAATTCCACAAGGCAAACAATTTGATGCCAAGGTGTAGAACATGTTATACACAAAACATGATGTGAAAACAACAGCAATAGCTATCAAAACATGACAACAAGATCCTCAGTCAATTAAACAATCTTTCTTCTGCACAAAAACAAATGTCTTTTCACTCATGACAGCCCAAACACACAGGAAAGTTAACATGACATTGTGACAATCAAAAATAAGAAACGGGAGAGATTGTATTAAGGACAATAGGTAAAGCCTATTAAGAATAATAGATAAACAAAAAAAAACAAACTTTATGCACATAGATCCATTTTAAAAATGTAATAACTTGGTCTTTAGAAAACCAGTTATTTTTTACATGGAAGTATTTGTAATTGTTTAACATATGTTCTAGTTTTGACCTTTCACAAACGTCAGGTAATGCATTTTGTGCACAAAAACTTAACTAGACTTATCTATATACATGTAGAAGGTACATTTGGGTTGACTTGGTATGCATTAAAACATCAAAAGAATTGAATGAAAGATGCAATGTATATAAAGCAAATTATAATTGAAAGATTAAAACAAATTATAGTTGAAAATAAATTGAAGGAAAGTACACATAAATAAATACAAACAAACATCTCTGCTAATAAAGTGACAAATAAAACAAGGAAAATATATATATTATTTAACCCTTTACCACTTAGATACATATTTTGATGCATTTGTAGTCCCTTAAAAAGTTTAAGTTAATTAAGATTCTTCTAACTAGATTCAAGTTTATAAAGCTTCATTTCCTAACCTGAGATACTGATGAACAGCAAACAGAATAAAACTTAAACAGACTGCGAGTCACTCGCATGCTGTTATGGTTTTATGCTGTTTGCACATAGCCATTTTCACTTTGCTTCTGAGTGGGAAATGGTTAAATATCTTCTGAAAAAAATGTTTAAGTGTCTACATTTAGAAAAAAACTTGAAAATGCATATATCATATGATCAAACAAACAAATTCCACACAATAATACACACTTGGATATCTAGCAAGAGGGCCCTTTAGCTCTCATCTTAGTTCAGGGACATCAATTGTTGACGACTTGACAATGTGACCTTACTTGAACCAGATTAAAACATGGCCTTTATATTGTAAAGATTAACATTATGCCCAAGTTTAATGAAGTCCGAGTCAATAATATGGCCTCTCATGTTTTAAGGTTTTACCTTGTGACTTTGTTTTTTGACACTCTGGACCCATTTTCAATATTCGCCTAGATATTGTCAAGATAACAACCTAGTTAAATCAAGCTTGAGTTATAAATATTGCCCTTCAGAGTGGCAAGCATTTTTTGTTAAAGATAAGACATGGTGATCTAATTTCTATTCGTACCGACCAAGATTTAAACTACCTTGATTTTGTCCTGAAAAAAATTCTGACCAATGTTCATTGGGATCAGATTAAATTATGACCTAAAGAGTGGTAAACCAGCTAAAAGATTATAACATCGACCACCCAACACCCCACATGGGGTGACCACATCGCCACCTCAGACTCAGGAGAGCTAAACATGTCTATAGTATTATATTTATTTTCATTTATTGAAAAATGTAGATGACACCCCAAGACAAAATGTAGATGACACCCCAAGACAACATGCTGACTACTCTGGGACATTGTGATCAACAGAACAAAAGAGGAGAAATTCAAATACCCTCAAGTATATACATTAACCTGAATTAAATCAAATATATAATTTTGCACCGCATCCACACTGTAAACATACAAATATAAATACATATAGACTACTATTTAAATGATCTATTTACACAGTTTGGTACGATGATGTGCTCTCGTCTTTATACAACGTTACAATGACAAGTCTTTACCATGAAAACATGCACAAAATATTTACAGAAGTTCAAGACAACATATAAGTAATTCACAGGAGAGTTGAAGATGCTTTGAAGACACTTTACAAATACAGCAACATACACACCACATATTTTTTTTGCTGTATGTCATATGGCATACTTCTTTTTATTAGTTGTAGTCTTATACCTTAAACTTATCATATCTATAAATAAGTTTCCAATCCACTTATAATACTTGTTTTTTAAGAATCTCGTTACATAAGGTTTCTGTCTGCTTGATTTTGTCTGCAGCCATGCTATTGTTCAGTGCATCACAACATAGTGTTCCATTCTACTTGGTTTTCGTCTGATCCACATTCTCCTTGTCGTCTCTGCTCACTTTGGGGACACAAGTCTTACGAGCAATCGCTTGTCTCGAGATCACGGCCTTCACTGCAAATGAACATTAAATTATTTAGAGTTCTGTGTGACAATCATTGGTAGAAAACATGAATTCATTGACCACTTTTCACATGTCAACCTCAATGATACATACAATATTTATGATACATGAAATAATACATATTTGTGTAATGCCAAAATGGGTCTTTTGCCATATTTGTACAGCATTGCTCAAGACAAGCCAGCACAATTGCAATGCTTGGTCAGGATATACAATGTGTGCTATAAAGGAATGCAAGACCTGACAGGTCCTCATCTACTACGCTGGCAGCATATGGCATAAGACCTATTTTCCCATGATGGGGCTCATATAGTGTATGAACATGCCATCATGAGTTTCCGTTTTGGAATTATGTTTCATCAAAGAATATTCCAATCAAAATTTGAATTCATTTAATTTAACTTATAAAAGACAAGGTACACTAACAAAACTGCGCATAAATTGTGGAGACAATGAGATTGTGTAACTAATGCAAGTTATATACTTTGTTATATTAAGAAAATGATTATATATTATATATAGTATATATTAATAAATCCTTAAAATTACCTTTGTTTGAATTCCCATTTTCTACACCCTGATCCCCCTGCCGAAGTTTTCTGCAAGAAAACAATCCTTTTAGGCACAAAACTCTCTGAAAACTGAAAGTACTTTCCTTAATCATGTCCAAAATCATTCTACCGAATTTGCTCAATTATCCCCACGCTTTTCAAAGAAAAGGTGGGGATCATGTGGTTATCTCCGCCATCTGTCCGTCCGCCCGTCCATCCTGGCCACTATCTCCTCCTACACTATTAGCACTAGAACCTTGAAACTTGCACACATGCAAGCTATGAGCATATGTGCGACGGATTTTGATATGACCCCTGGGTCAAAAGTTATGGGGGTTGGAGTGGGGCCAGAACAGAGATTTTCCTGCGACCACGATTCGAAAAAGGCTCATAACTACTGTGGCCCTTCAAATAACTATTTCATTAATGGTACACATGTGTATCTAGACAACACCATTCCATGCGCATACAATTTTTTTACCCCTGTGACCTCGACAATGAACTTGAAGTCAGCTTTCAGGTTTCAAAATCTGCGACCGCGATTCGAAATAGGCTCATAAATACTGTGCCCCTTCAGATATTGCTTTCATATTTGGTATGCATGTGTATCTGGACAACACCTTTCCATGCGCATAAAATTTTTGACCCCTGTGACCTTGAACTTTTTTTTTTAAGTCAGCGTTCAGGTTTCGAAATCTGCGACCGCGATTACAAAAAGGCTCATACTGGCTGTGTCCCTTCAGATATTGCTTTCATATTTGGTACACATGTGTATCTGGACAACACCTTTCCATGTATATGAATTTTTTAACTTGGGGTCCGCATTCAGGTTTCAAAATCTGCAACCGCGATTCAAAAAAAGCTCATAACGTCTGTGTCCCTTCAGATATTGTTTTCATATTTGGTACACATGTGTATCTGGACAAGACCTTTCCATGCGCATACAATTTTTGACCCCTGTGACCTTGACCTTAGGGTCCGGGTTTAGATTTTGAAATCTATTATGTGGTTATTTCTGCCGTCTGTCCGTCCGTCCTGGCCACTATCTCCTCCTACACTGTTAGCACTAGAACCTTGAAACTTACACACATGGTAGCTATGAGCATATGTGCAACAGTGCACTATTTGGAATTTTGATCTGACCCCTGGGTCAAAAGTTATGGGGGTTGGGGTGGGGCCGGGTCAGAGATTTTCACTCATTATTTTAGGTTATTTTACATTAACTTCTTCATTTCTACACCGATTTACTTCAAATTGATACTGAACATCTCTTATGACAATACAGTCAATCTCAACTATGCATGACCCCATTACCAACCCTGGGTCAAACATGCGGCGTGGGGATACGCTTCAGCCTTTGCCGCGCCATTTCTAGTTTGAATTATATTAGTATTAAATTCTAAAACAACAAATGAACAATACTTAATTTTGTATAATTCATAAGATAGCTACAGATATATATATCAAGCCAACAATTGAGTACCGGTAATGTATTCAACGGCATTTAGTGATTCTAACATTTTCAAGTGAGGGGCATGACACTTACGCATTCAGAGGTTTGGGCACATAGCTCACTGGATTCCTGTTCCTTCGATGCTTCCGATCACTGAAAACAAACCATTCCAACCAAGTGTCTATTTGGCTGCGAAAGTATTTTTAGAAATGAAAAAAATATACTCTAAATAGATTTCTATGGAATGATTTTTTGTTCAAAACATCAAAGAATTATGACTTATAAAATAAATATTACAATGTTGAGCCATCCTACACACATAAACAATTGGCAACAAAAGATTGTCAGCAAAACTGGCATTTGTTCCCTGATGATGCCTTTTGCTGATGCATGGTTTAATTGTGTGGAAAAATGATATCATGAAGGGGCGATTACTCCCTGAAAACACACTGGAGCATCGCAACATGACAGTATGCAAAAGTCCTAACTCATGAGATCATGCGTGACTTTATAGCTGACCAAAGTCATAATTCATAAGACTCAGTTTCAAATCACACAACTCATATAAACTCTCAACAAACCTGTCATCATCATCATCGTGGATTGGTTCCATTTGCAGGTCCTGAAGAACTGGGTTCTCCTCTACAGTCCTGTCCAAATCAGCTACCCTTAAAGGGGCTTCATTCTTCCTGTCCTGGGTACTAGCAGCCTTTGAGTTCATTATCATCGTGAGCCTCTTCTTTAGCACAGCTTTATCAGACTGGAACATAGCAGGTATATGGGTATGAATTTTGCCATCCAGTAAAAGGCCTCCCCTGGCTCCAAGTTTTCTTTAGCCAAAATATGCCATGCTATTGCAAATTTGTTGTCATTTCAGCCATTTTATAGGTTTTTATGAAGAAAATGTATCGAAATAGAAATTTCTTTTGTCTAATTAGTCAATATCTAGCTATTTGCTTATTTGGCAAATGGAAGAGTACGCCATGCAGTAACATGTCATCAATTGTTAAGATATTAATATGTTCAGGGGTTGAAGAATCCACTCGACTGCTCGCAAATGCAAGTGTAGTTGACGGTCGGGCGAGTAAAATTTGTTAAATACTCGACCGACCAGACGAGTGCTGTTTTTCAAGTTGAGAAATATAAATTTAGTTCCAGAAATCCTTCCACATCGATACAAATTGCGAACAATTTTTCGAAAGAACAAACAATACGTTTAGTACACAAAGAAACTGCACTTTCGTTTTGACAATTAAAAAATGATGTCACGGGCACAGTAAAAATAATTCTCGAAATCGGCTGCTCTCTTTTCGTCGCTGTCAGTGCTCTTAGCTTATTGTTTAAAAGTGAATAAAACTGTTCAATATATTGGTCATTCCGTGAATTTTAATGTAAATATCAATAAAAAAATAATACATCACTGGTTAATTATAACACTTCTTATATTTAATTAAAAAAAAAAGATTATTTTTATTAATAAACAGAATCCGAATTTCGTGATCAGAAGCCTTAAGCAAAATTGACCATATTGTAACCGTTTGTCAATCAAGCGTGTCTTTCAGTAAAAGTTCGTCTGAAATATTAAAATGGAAAAGGGTTCTATTTTAAAATATCTGCAAGGTGGTGGCAACAGGGAACAGAAAGAATTAGAAAGGTCGTCAAAACGAGCAGCGGAAAGAATTGAGAAAAGTAAAGAGGTGCAGAAAACGTAAGGAAAGCAAATATAATCCATCAGATAATGTAGTTAATTTGTTTGCAGTTTAGTGTCACTATGTTAAGTAGGTTTAAAAGATTCTGGTTGATCATAACTATAAACATAGATATATCTTTTTTTAATGCAGGGCGAGTAGATTAAAGTGAAGGGCGAGTGGATTGTCAGGCCTACTCGCCCTGCAGGGCGAGTGGCTCTGGAAAAATTCTTCAACCCCTGATGTTTATCACTTGGATTTACTTCTAGAACTTGTGTAGGTAGAGTGTAATTCAATAAAACCTTAAAGACAATACTCAAATGAAGATTATTTCTAAAGCCATACCTTATCACACCGAACATAACATGCTTTTCCATCTTTTTTCCCCACATATTATTGTTCGAGAAAGAATTGGTGAATTACAACACTTCCCTTTTCTAGAATGTTACCTCATACATGAATTCAGTCTCGGGGCTAATTTCAACAACTGAACAAGCAAGATAACCGTCCCTGTTCTCACCTCAGAGGGGTTTTCTGCACTGGCCTTTGACTTCTTAGCCTTCGGTGTCCCCTCGTCCACCCCAGCCGAGTTTTGATTAGGTGGCCGCTTGCTGGTGCTCTTGCCTTTCCTGGAGGACTTTGTAGCACCCTTCTTGGAGGCTACTGTATCCTCACACATGGCCGGTGTCTTCAAGGGAACACTGAAACATTCAGCACTGAGTGAGCATCTGGTGGTTGTACACATGGTCATCATTATTAATTGATTGTTGTGAGGATTAGAACAGGTTAAAAGATACATGTTTCAAAATTTACAAATCCACAGACTTAAATTGAAAACAAGATTAAACGCTAACAAAGCATTAGCATTGACGGAGAAGTTTTGTTAAAACATTTGTTGACTGTTAATTGTCTGAGATGTTCTTGAGAAGGAATGGAAAGAAATTCAATAGCAATGAGGTAATTACATTAATCTGGACTTTTCCAACAACTTTCTTTTATTATGGACAGAGAAACTCTTGCACAAAGGTACCCAAAATATGCCTTTGGTGATGAAATTATCTGGCACTTTAATACTCAACTCTTCAATTTCCCTGGATTTTTCATTTGCGACTGAGCTCTTTGCTTCACTTTCAGTTTCGCTTTCTACCATCAGGACTTTTTCGGTAACAGATTTCTTACAAGAGGGTTGTGTTGCTTTACTTAAAGTTGCTTCCTTCACATTATCAGAATCACTGTCACCTATACAAAATGTTTCCGCTATAGCTCTCTTATCACTGTTGTCTGACCCAGAACTTTCATTATCAGAATTAACAACAATGATTGACTTAACTCTAGTCTGTTGACTCTTCTTAACATCAGGTGATTCTGCAACAAGCTTATTATTTAGGGTCCTCTCTTTTTTGTCTTCTTCAACATTATCAAGTACATATGTTTTCCTTTTCTGAATAGACTTTGACCTGCTTTTTCTTTCCAGCTGTGTCACTTCTAATTCATCAGCATCAATGTCAATCTCATCCTCTTTAGCATTTTTTCCAGGTCTAGACTTAGAGCAGATTACTTCTTCTGAGTTAGACTTTTTACAATCATCATCAAGATCTGGTTTTCTTGCTCGAGATTTGGAGCGACCTCTCCTACCCTCAACTTCTTTCTTGCTGTCATCTTTTTCCATCTCATTTCGGATTACTTCATCTGGGTTAGAATTTTTACAACCTTCAACAAGATCTGGTTTTCTTGCTCGAGATCTGGAGCGACCTCTCCCACCCTCAACTTCTTTCTTGCTGTCATCTTTTTCCATCTCATTTCGGATTACTTCATCTGGGTTAGAATTTTTACAACCTTCAACAAGATCTGGTTTTCTTGCTCGAGATCTGGAGCGACCTCTCCCACCCTCAACTTCTTTCTTGCTGTCATCTTTTTCTATCTCATCTCTTTCTTCATCTGCATTGTTTTTATCTGCCGCTAAAGATTCACTAGACTTTCTTACTCTGGATCTGGATCTACCCCCTTCTAGGTGCCACTGGTTCATTCAGATCAAAAGTTGTCCTTGATCTACTTGCAGAACGTGCACGAGCTCTTGATTTTCCTGGCACCCAGTCATCATCATCCTCGTCATTTTCTCCTAATTTGTGTCGTGTTTTTGACTTAGACCGTGTGTTAGATTTGGAGCGTGAACGAGACTTAGAGGCAGCTGGTTTATCTTCTGGACTGCCTTTTGGCATCGGTAAATAGTAGATACATTCATCAGGCTTGGCCTCAGGAAGAGCTGGAGTCTTCTTATTATCCCTTAAAGAATGGAGACTGCCCGTCTGCACCACTGATTCATTAATGGAGAGGTCATACACGCTCTTGGTCACTGGTTTCACAAGTTTGTCCAAGGGAATTGTTGGACTACGGTCGCCAAAGTTAAACATGTCTCGATCCTCACCAGTCCTTCTCTCTTCAGTCTTTTCTGACGTTACCGCTTTTGCCTTCTTTGATCTAGCCCTGCTTGTTGTTTCTTCTGGCACAGCTTTCCTTGTGCCATCCGCTTCTTTCCTACCGACATTAAATGTGAAGACACCCGGTTTCTTACTTCGGACCTCCACTGATGGTCCATCCAATGTATCCACAACTGTGACTTCCTCAATAGGCTTAGAAGATGTTTTGCTTTTTGAAGGTTTTTCTTTTGCAGCTTTAGGTATATGTTTGCTAGATGGCTTCAGAAACTCATGACTCTCCATGTCTTTAGCATTAGAGACTTCCTTGTTAGTTAGATCTTGCACTGGTTTTGCTAATGTATTGGAATATTCTGGGGTGGACTCTGGAATATTTGGACTTACTTTATCAGATTTATTAAAGCTTGGTAGTTTACTTGAATCAAAAATTTCTGTAAATTCCATATCAGAATTAAAGATCATGGTTGGCTCATATGAGAAACGAGGCTCCGGCAATGGTGACCTCTGGAAAGCTGTTTCAGAAGATTGTCTCAATGAAGCGATAAAGGCCCTGCTATCGATAGAAGGTTCTTCGCTGGTTTTCTGGTAAGGCACAGGTGGTGAGCTCAATAATAAGCATTTGATAGGTTTAAAGGGATTAGAGACTGCACTGTAAGTTTGCTCTTGAATAACAGCTACTGGTTTAGATTTTTCTGGAGCTTTCTGTTCCTTTGATGAAGAAGGCATTTTCTTGTCAATTCTAGACAATGATGATGATAATGCTGATTGAGATAATTTCTGAGTCGGTTTGCTTGTTTCAAAAGGTTTTTGCTCCAGGCTATCTTTGCTTTTATCTTTTGAAGACTGCACTTCCATCTCTTGTATAACTGCAGCAGCAGGCTGTGGTAAAACAAAGGTTTCTCTACGCAATTTTTCATTTGATTGTTTTTCAGAATGTTTGTTCATAGTTTCACTTTTTGACTTGGTTGCAGGAACTGACTTGTCCTCGATTTTGTTACTGATAATTGGTGATCCTGAAACAAGCTCGGAAGCAAAATTTCTGCCAAACCCAAATAAACTGATGTCGGTTTCTGAGTCAGCATCAACATTTGCCACTTTTTCAGGCAAAATGTCATCAACCTGTTTGGTATTTTTTGAAACAACTGCATTTGTCTTGGAAACTTTCTCATTTTTCTTAATTTCAGTGCTTTTTGAACCTTTGCTTTAGGACAACTGCATTTTCATAAGACTACTTGTTGTGCAACCTTACATCAAGGTTTTTCATGAAACAAAACATTTCTCTAGTGTTATCTAAAACATTGTCAAAATATTTATTTCAGAAATGGTAATACTTATCATGTTGCAAATTATTCTTATTGAATTCATGAAGATATTTCATTCAATGTGTTTAAATGTAAAAGCTAACAAATAACTGTTTCATTTTCATACATGTTTTGTAAAAATAAGTTTGGTAGGCTTGTGCCTTCATTGGCCCTTCAAACGACTGCATTGAAACCTTAGAAGACCAAAGTGACAATCAAAAGTCCCAAAAGTAATAACCCACCTCCTAGGACCTGACTGTACAGCATCTTTTACCAGCACTGTGTCTCTTATGGACAGGCCCGGCCCATCCTCTCCGGCTGTTGACGAGACAGGCCCCTCCTCCCCGCCATTAGAAGACGCCTGCCTGTCCTCTCCTGCCCCCATAGACGATCCACGCCCCTCCCCTATTCCTGTACTACGCCTGCTCTGCTCCACACACACGTCGTAGATGCGGGATGCATCCTCACAAAGCTTCTTAAGGGACTGCATCATTTGCTACAATCAAGTCAATGGATTGCTTAATTAACCCTTCACCATTCACACTTTGACGCATCTGTAGTCTCTTGAAAAATCTATTGAAATTTAAGAAATTTAAAAGGCTTCATTTCCAACCCTAATATAATGATGAGCAGCATAATACCTGAACAGACTGGAGTAATTTTATACTGTAATAAATGCTTTTCAAAATGAATGCAGTTTGATTGTTTCTTTAAAAAAATAATGTTGAACTTGGGCTGCCATGTTTTAGTCCTTCATTGACTTATATCAGGGTTTTTTTTCCACTTTTTGGGAAGATAGCCCATGGCTTTGGAATTGGGAATTTTATCGGCATTTACATGAAATTGGGAAAATAAATTCATTAGCCTTTTTTTTCCACACCAAAAGTCCACTGATTAGGGAAATACTAAATTTTACAAAACTCTTTATAATCATTCAAATTAAAACAACAAAATCAAATAATACTTTGTTAGATGTAATTGAATTAAAATTGAGATAAAATACGCATTAGACACTTCTTTCTAAACAAGAGCACCGCCTTGCGGGTGCAGACCGCTCATCTATTTTCTTTTTAAAGGTGAAGGGACTCTCATTTTCAATCTCAAAGGAGGGAGGGGTGGAGTGAAGAGGGGTGTATAGTGTGGGGGTGTGGACATTTATTACATTATCTTCCAAAAATGCGAAAAAAATGCAAAAATGCAAAAAAAAAAATTCGAGGGGGGGGGGGGGATTTTTGGTTGCGATGGTTGGACGGTATTTCAAACCTAAAATAATATAAATAAATATTTGTCTTTTTTAACTGTTTCAAAAAAAAAAAAATGGGGGGTAGGGGTGGGGGGGGTATAGTGTGAGGGTGTGATGGTAATTTGTGAGATGATCTTAAAAAAAAAAAAAAAATTAGGGGGGGGGGGGAATTGGGTGGGGGGAGGGGGGTGGGGTGGGGTGATTCTTGGGTGCGATGGTTGGACGGTATTTCAAACATAAAATAATATAAATATTTGTTTTTTTAACTGTTTCAAAAAAAAAAGGGGGGGTGGGGTGGGGGGGTATAGTGTGAGGGTGTGATGGTAATTTGTGAGATGATCTTAAAAAAAAAAAAAAAAAAAAAAAATTAGGGGGGGGGGGGAATTGGGTGGGGGAGGGGGGTGGGGTGGGGGGATTCTTGGGTGCGATGGTTGGACGGTATTTCAAACATAAAATAATACAAATAAATATTTGTGTTTTTTTACCGTTTCAAACAAAAAATTGGGGGGGGGGGTGGGGTGGGGGGGGGGTATAGTGTGAGGGTGTGGTGGTCATTTGTGAGATGATCTTAAAAAAAAAAAAAAAAAAAAAAAAAATGGGGGGGGGGGGGGTTCAGGGATTTTTGGGATTGGGAACATAGCCGAATTTCGGCTATAAAATCGGGCCAAAAAAACCCTGCTTATATCTTATATTTCCACAATAGTTTGCAACTCAGGTTAGGGCAGTATTGTTTGCTATACATATATGTTGCATTTTTGTGATCATTTTATGGTCTTTGTAAAAATGTATATTAATAACTTACCATCCACAGCATTGTAAAGGTTGAAGTCAATATTAACCATTCCAGAGTGAACTTAAAACCTCCTACAAATTTGCATTATTCATCTTAAAATCCTATGAGAATATTAACAAAAAATACATAATGGCTTTTTACATTTTGACATAATCTGCATTTGGAAAAACTTGGCATTGTTTTCACTATTTAGGGAATGGGGCCGGCTCTCTTTGGATTGTGAAAAATCATGGCATTTTGACTAAAGTTGGGAAATAAGTGCTTTTGTTTTACTTACAAATGCTTAAAAATTGAGGATAAAAGAGTTTTCAATATTTATATTTTATAACATACATGTATATATAATATAGAGCTGGATGGGAGTTGAACAAAATGATGAAATCTAAAAAATAAATCTAGCTACATTTTGTTCTACAAAGTCCTATAAAAGCTTTATTTGCCTTTAAACAAGTAAAAGTTATAAGCATATAACAGCTTTGGCTCTAAAAAGAAAAGAAGGGAAGAGCCCACATGAAGTGATGGCCACACTCAAGAAGCCCAACACAAACAGATTACCTTGTTCCTCTTTTGCAATTCTGTCTCAATTTCATCGTCTCGCATTCCTGCAACCTGTTTCAGGCGATTGACCTTGATCACCAGGTCCTGGTTCTGGGCCAGCAGATCTTTGTTAACTTTATGCATGTTCCGCATCTCCTTACGAGCCTTATTACGAGCCTTTGCAAGGCTCTTACGAGCCTTTGCAAGGCTCTGGGCCAGCGCCCGCAATGTTTGCCCTGCACAGAAGCATTTAAGACTGGTGAAAAAATTGAAATGTGGGATTATAAAATGCTGTTTTTTTTTAAACCAGCAAAAACTGTTGGCATTTAATATGTAAAATCGAGGCGGCTGGCCTAAGAACATTTAAATATGCCTATATACATGTAGTCAACAAAAGTAGTACTCTGCTTAATGAATGTGCAAAAAATAATATGTTTATTCCAATCTAAGAAACTGAGACAAACCTTTGCACTAATATAGAGTGCACAATGTAAGAAATAAAATTGGTATTTAATGTGAGGATAAACTTACAGCTAAAATTATGCTGCTTTGAGATGGATTTCAATTTTCCTATTGATATATTGAGTTGGCTTTTCTTCTTCACTTGTTTCAATGGTAGTTTCTTGCCTTTTGACAAACAATCGTCCAGGTTAACAGGTGTGCTGCCTTCACTTGCCATTCCGTCTGCAATTATAAGTATTTAACAAGTTTTACATGCACAAACTGGCTCATTAATATTAATAAGATAGTTAAGAGGGATGCTGACATTGAACTCCATGGCCCTTTGGTCATAAACAGGTCATTTTCTCATAATAAGACAGGTAAACATCAATAAGTTTTTGCTGTATCAGTGTCCCTTAGCCCTTGCAGTGCAGATCAAATTTTAAACCTGAGGACAATAGACAGTGCACTGCTACTCTCAGCAACAGTAAAGCTGACAGTTAAATTATTGCAACTATTCGGGAGGGCCTTTCCATTTAATAGGCCTAGCTGGAGCACTGCTTCTGCTAACGGTTTTTAATAGAGACCA
Organism: Dreissena polymorpha; assembly: GCF_020536995.1. Lineage (NCBI taxonomy): Eukaryota > Metazoa > Mollusca > Bivalvia > Myida > Dreissenidae > Dreissena > Dreissena polymorpha. The sequence continues at coordinate 7,631,911 of NC_068367.1, read as the reverse complement.
AGACCCATAACTTTGCACACAAAAAAGGACCTGAACAAACGTCACACTTAATATTTAATTTTAAGGTCTGTCTTTGTGGAGTTCAAGAATTATCTAAATCCGAATGGTACTGAAGTAAAATGCAGGATTGCCTAGAGATTGGCCTACAGTGTAAAAAAGAAGAGATTTGTAGCTTGTGCAAGAACCAGAGGGTTACTGAGGCTAAATTGGTAGACAACAGTAGAGCAAGGTGTAAGTGATTTTGGCAGGTGTGTGTTTGCAAACTGCACAGCGCACACTTTTCTTCAAATCTTTTCTTAAACCGCGTGCCTTTTGGCCATAAAATTATGTTAAAGATTGGCTGAACATAAGCAAAATATTATTTAATTTGTTCAATTGCAGAGAAAAATTCGATGCTAAAACAAGACATGGCCCTTGCTTCACTTTGGGATTGGGGCTGGAGCCCTTAAAGGGGGGGGGGGGGGGGAATTTTGCGTCGTTTTGGGCGAAAAGGGGAATTTTAGAAGATCTTTTCACCAACCATTCAGCACTTAAAATTGCTATATTTTAATGTAATTTACATAAATATACATTTAATCAAAGCTTTATAGCACAATAACAGCTGGCAACTTAGGTATAAAAGTAAAAAAAACAAAAACTTTTTTTTGAGGGGGGAATTATAAGCTGATATAGGGGAAAAAAGTATACTATTTTAAGGGGGGAATGGGGCCGAATTGCGGCCCCAAAAACAGTCAAATGAGGGCCCTGCAAGAGATGTGTTTGTCAGAAACACAATTCCCCCTTCTACGCTGCTTTGTAGCCATATATTTGACCTTTGACCTTGAAGGATGACCTTGACCTTTTATCACTCCAAACGTGCAGCTCCATGAGATACACATGCATGCCAAACATCAAGTTGCTATCTGAAGCGACATAGAAGTTATTAGCTAAAGAAACTTCAGCATACAGTTTATATAGTATTGACAGACCTCAGGGATTTCAATAGAATTTAAAAACCAGGAGTCAATGACCCCTGGACTGAAATTTTGAGGAGTCAAATTGAAAAATGCTGGGGTAAATTTTGAAGCACGTTTATTGTGTTTTTGTCTGTATTATTCAATTTTTTAGATAAAAATATGCTCTAAGAGTAACATAATATCTTTAAAAGTTATATTGCTTTATTAATACCATGATAAAAAACACAACATATTTTAATGAATTGGTAAATTAAAATCTACTTCCTTTTAAAACATTTAAGTCTTTTAACACATTTAAGTAATTTAAGATATGTACCGGTAGCACCTTTTCATCACATATTTACCGTCATTATATTATCATCATCCCTATGATAGCTTTTCTAACAAAACACAATCAAAATGCATGGAACATCTAGTATATCTATTACTAGGGATCATATTTTCCAGCAACATCAATCGGTCTGGATTTAAATGGGGAAAAAGTGTCCGAAAATTTTTATCCGAAATTATGACAAATTATGTTCAAATATATACCATTGATTTTGCCATTCATGAATAGGGTATAATAATGTACAAGTTAAAGTGCCTTAAGCATTTTTTTTTAACGGAACATACGAGTTTTTTCAATTGGTTTTATCATTAGCTTGTTCATTGTTGTTTTGGTAACTGTTTTATCTGACTTTTCATCGTTGTCAATATTATTAATTTGTGTAAGTCTATACCTATGTTTTAAATCGCTGTCGACTCGATACTAGCTTACAAACATGCACTGAACCAAACAAATGTCTGTGTAATAATAATAAAACCAAACATTTGAAAAACAATTCGTGTACGTTATAGTTTGTTGATTAATAAACCACGGCCGATAGTTAAGATGCGTAGGGATTAAATCACAAGTGCGAAGCACGAGTGATTAAAAACCACGCATCTTAACTTCCGGTCGTGGGTTATTCAACAACAAACAATAAAGTATACAAACTATTCCGATTCTAACACGATTTTTACTAAAGATTTAAACAATGTATATTATTTTTCTTGTGTACTATTTTATGTGAAGTTCCGCCCATAAAAAAAACTTTCGGCTGTTCTGTCAATCAAAAACGCAACTTTCATTCATTTATTGCCGGATTATTACGCTGGTGGAAAATGTATCAGCGTGTTTTGTTTAGTTACAGCGCATGCTTTCAGTGTATAAGGTCCACCCACAATTATGGCAGAATATCCAATTTTCTTCTTTGTTTATATGAAAGTTTTCTGACTGTATCATGCATGAAATGCACAATTTCCACGAGGATAACATCGAGGTTTTAATCTCCGAAGTAACTGTCAACAATTTTATCGTGGACGAGCACACATTACGGACCGATTAGTGTGCTAGGTATAAGCCAGTGAAATTATTGATTGATATTGACACTGGGTTATTCACGCTTGACTAATACACAACCGTGTTCGTTGTTTGGGGTCATACGCTGATACAAGTCGGCTGACAAGCAATATACTGGTCCTGACCGGTTTAGAGACTGCAGTGAATGGTTTATCACACCTTCGAGATAAGAATGTAATAAGGGTATGCTAGCATGTGCACTGCGTAATCGATTTCATGATATGGGAATTTTAGCAAACAGATTCGGACCGACTCTTTGGGATTTTCAATCGGTCTTTCATGACTTCAATCGGTCTAGGACCGACAAAACTGAAAAAATATGATCCCTGTCTATTACTGTTTATCCGAATACTAAACATGTCCGAAATATGTTAGTATAAAAAATGAACTGAGATTCCAGTTTATATAAGATGGGTGTTACTCGTAATTATCGGTGATTTAGGAAACTGACAAAACTGGCTGGACTTACTAGTGGATCTACGCAATTAATAGACCTTTGATCAATTTTGTTTTTTCTTTAATTACTTTTGCCGACTTACATTAACCGTGCCGTCTGCAAGTCAGCAAAAAAACTTGCAATTATCGGATGGTCAATAAATTATCACGTAATCGCTGCTGCTAATTACCCAGTTAGTGCGCACGCACTATTAAGAAGGTGACATGTGTATTGGAGGAGATGAGATAAGATAAACAACACCCGGGGTATTCCCTCGATTATAGACCGAGTTTCAAATACTGAAACATTAATTTCAATTAGGAGCACAGTGGGATTTATTACCATGGAACTCGAGATGTTAAGTGACTGACGCACGGGTCAAATTTACAGTTAACTGATATATTCTTTCACAAAATACTATCTTAAACATTTAAATTTTATCTTTTCTGCTCTAACATATCGAGAAAAACAGCTATGTGACAGACATTCTTGAAATGCAAATCTCCCGAGATTTCACGCTCATATGACGTTATTTCTATTTTTAGTAACATACAATGTGCTCAAGTGTTTTCAAATTCAGAATGATATTTCCCGGTATTTTAAATTATTCTTTCTTGTTTCGTAAACAAATTGTAGTGTAAAAACAAACTCAAAGTAAAAAATATTTAAAATTACCTGATTTACTTTGAAATCAGTCTTTTAATCCACCAGACGTAAGTTGTTAATTACAAATAATAGATTTCAGAAAAGGATAGTAATGTTCACAATTTCAGCAAATAATGTCAAGGTCGATCCGAAAGTATCTAAATGAAAACTCGTCCCGTGACAAAGCGACAATGGCGTCAAAATTGTGAATTTCAGACTGATGAGTTATTTTTGTATATTGTAAGATGCATTTGAAACATTTGAACCTTAAAATAATCCCCGATGCAGTATTTTATATTCATTCACCAATATATGTAGAAATGTATCCAAGAAAATGAGCTTTCTTTGATTTATAGCGTGACATAAATATGTTATGACTCTGGTTGACTTTCGATACGGGATTAGCTTCAGCGTAGTAGTACAGGTCTGTCAATACTATATAAACTGTACGCTGAAGTTTCTTTAGCTATAGTTATGCAGAGCTCCAGATAAGGATTTGTGAAATTAGTAACACAGGTTTTTTTTATCTGATTTTGGGGAAAGGGCCTGGCCTTTTTTGAGGGGAAAAAAATCGCGCAAAATGCCGGAGTTTGGGGGAAAAAATCACGCGAAACGCCGGATTTTGGGGAAAATAAGGAAAGTCTTAAATAATCAATTCAACATATTTTGCTGTTTTTAAAACAAAATCAAGGCAACAGATAATTTAATTATGCAATATGTTATATTTTCTACACTGGATCAGGTTAACTTATGTATTTAAAGTTTAAAAAAAAAAAATTTTTTTTTTTTTTTTTTTTAGGCGAAAAAAATGAAGTCTGGGGAAAAATTTACCTGCTGAGGGGAAAAAAAATCTGAGGGGAAAGGGCCGATTTTCGGCGGGTCCCAAAGAAGGAAAAAAGCCCTGTAACAGTACTGCCACGGACAGAAAGAAAAGGAGAAAAGGAGTAACGCTTAAAATCAATAAGTACCTGTACTACCATATCCAAAAATACAGGTAGTACTGTACTACCCGTGTTCATGGATATTGAAGGGTGTACAACTGACTTTACAGAAACATTTGCAGCAATTATAATAAATATATGTAGTTTCTAATACAGTTACTGTATTGGGTTTTCCATTCTGAATTATGATGCAAATACAACTACACATTAAAATTAATGACTGATACTATTCCTTCATTTTTCTTGACAAGGAAACACATGCCAACTAGTAAGCTAAGTAAATGGACACTTATTTCACTGTCTCATCTGTTTCCCATCGTGTTTTCTAATGTTTTAAGCCACCGATGCAATCAAATCGTTTAATATTTGGGCGAGAATGTCTTTTTCCGGGTTTACAGATTTAATGTCGGGATGGTTAGACGACACCGTATGTAGTCATTATATGTCAACAAAGTGTTGTTTTGAACCGATTTCGGTTTAGCCGGCATTCCAGCGCGCGCAGACATATTGTTTTTAACGGATTTACAAGTTACAGTAAATCACGCGACAGAATAGACAATAATATATGAACCCAGTCTACAACTTTTCTGTAATTTAAATTAACGCAAAGCGCCGTTAGGTTAGACACCAACAAATCATGCCGTGCTGATGCAGACGTTTTGGTACGGCCAGATTTTGTTCGTAAATGCGTAAACTGGATATTAATGTCGTAATTGTACGTCTAGTTTATAAAAACAATTGTGTAAATCTTCATGAAAAAAGGCGTATTTACGGCTGTACGGCCCTTAGTCCAACTTGTTGACGCTCTCAAATATTAAGCTACTTTTTATATTGGTAATATTTGGAGCGTCGAACCGGGCTAGCATTTAAAAAGTGTTGGAATGTTTTTCTTCTTTGTCTATATTGTTGCGCAAGGATTTTGTGCGCAACATTCAAGCCCTGATATCAGACACTTAATATCAACTGATTGCAATAATATTCACATACCTGTGTAGATAATTCATTTCTCGATAATGTTCCGTAGAAATTATGTAATGACACTTTGAATTTTGCTTGCCTGATCAATGTAAATCCAACCACTATTTAATTTTTCAATATCTCTCGATTCGCTCGCTGTGTAGATATAAATCAATAACACGACCTCGATGTAAAGCATCTGGTTTAAAGTGGGAGAATAAACAGCGTAAACTACAGTTTGCGTTCGTCTGTTGTGGTGCAGAGCGTTACATAGTAAACCGATGTTATACTTTTCTGGATTAATTTAGCATTGTTTTTTTTTCTAAATTGACAATTAAAAAGTTCTGAAATAAATTACATCTTTTATTTTTATACTGTACACAAATAATTTTGATACAGATCGTACAGTATACCGTCCTCCTATGTAACGTGTCGTAGAATGTAAGTAAATAAAACAACACAGACAGATGTGCGAAAAAGACATGCATAAAAACTTGCTGAAACTTAGAACAGTGAATAGAAACTGCACCATATCTGTTTTGAACATATGCTTATTAAATCGACAAAGATTATCATACTAGATCTAGTTAGGTAAAAGTAGGTGTTAAAAGCTCATGTTAAAAAAAATTACGCGTACACATTACACCGTAATGCCTTCTTCTGATTGGTTCATATTCAAATCAGTTTCATGACATGGCTACAGGTCAGTGATTGTTTTGCGATTTAAGCAGAAGTTTAACTGAAGAATTTATGCCTTTCCAACTTCAATTTGACGATATTTGAGGTAAAAATGGACTTCTGAACTAAAACTGAATGAGTTGGTAATGTTATTTTGCAGTTTTACGCAAATTGATGAAAATGTAAACTTTCTGGTTTCCAACACATTTTTGACTTTTCCCTGATAAGACGTTCCAAAGAATTTAGCCCATATAAAAACAGGGTTTTTTTTTAGAGAAAGGGGAAGACGCTGGACACTGGGTGAAAGGGGAAAAAAAGAGTGCGAAAGAGAGATATTAGGGGAAAAAATAAAAACTGTTCATTTCAATGTCTATAACTCATCAAAAGAGACTTGTCTCTGTCCTTTTTGTTCTTAAACACATTTAACAGGTATTAAAGTCAAAGTCCTAAATAAAGTTGCAGGTGTAGATCTAATAATGGGAAATGTTTTGAACTATATTTTTGTACTGGGGCCGGGGGACGATGTCAATTTTGTGATTTCAATTTCATGATGAATGGGTTGACGATCTTGATTTGCTACAGTATTGGAAGGGAAAGGAGCGGCAGCTGCCGATTGTCTTTCACTTTCACAATGTTCGATGTTGATTACCTCGGAATCCTGCTGGGTTATAACGGTTTTCGATGATTCTTTCTTAAAAAATGCCTCGATGCATTCAGTATCTTCCGAGTTCGAATGTTTTATTTTGTTTGTGTAAGACGCTAATTGTGAGACATTTTTTTCTGTTTTCACGTTTATACCTCGGCTTGCACATAGCCCGGATGAAAATTCGACTGGTTTCCGGTAATTAATTGACGAAACACCCTTCTCGCGCAAGACGGGTATCCAGTAAAATAGTCACATGATTATTACGATTAGTTGCCCAGTTTACATGACGTTATTTAAGAGCTATATTTAGAATAACTGGGATTCCCAGATGTTGTGTGTTCGTCTGGAGAGAGAGAGCGCGAATTTGTTGTACATGGTGCAAATTGGATAATTGTCGAATGCCCCAAGGAAAAATAAACATTTCTTTGAGAGAAAATATTATATTTTGGTGAAAAATGATATTTTTGGTGGGGAAATTCTATTTTAAGGGGAAAAATTCTGGTAGGGGAAGACGCCGAATATCGGCGTCACTTTCTTAGTAAAAAAAAACCCTGAAAAAGTATCTCTAAATTCTTTGCGGGTCTTATAAATAAGACTATACGGCCCTTATCTGAAGCTCTGGTTATGAGCAATTTTCGAAACCTAAAAGCAAAGTGTAACGGAAAGACATACCAGGGCCCTCAAACCATTTTAAAGGAAGCCGGTCGCTACCCATAGCAGGGGGAATTTTCGCGGCGTTTCCCTTTTGGGGGGATTTTTAAGTTACTCTCTAATTATTACATTTGTACATGTGTGCACTATATTCATTGCTTATTTCATACTTTTGTATGTTTGAAAATATTAATTTTTCCCCCAAAAAGGGGAAAAAGTATACTTTTCAGGGGGGAATGCGGCCGAATTGCGGCCGTGGATTTGACAGATTGCGGGCCCTGCATACAGACAGACGATCCGATCACTATATGCACTACTTTCGGGGCATAAAATGCGTGATCTTAGAAATACATCTCATCAAAACGTCGCTGATCTCATGTGACGAATCAATTCCAAATGTCACATTATTTCGCGATCCATGTAAATTATGCACATTTGAGTCATACTAACGAAATTATTCCAAATGATTAAAAACAATATTTACATCATAGACTTATCTTATCAAATTAGATTAAGTCAATTGTGCTAAACATTGCAAACATACTCGAACTTAAGATTTAATTTCAAACCGTCAAACATTAGCAATAACCACGCACCTGCTATGCAAATTAATGCGCAATCGGTGTTCAGGCAAAAAGTTGACCGAAAAATGTGGGGTGTTTTTTAACCGTCGAGTCAGTATTGTATGGGCAATTTGGCAACAATGTAAGGAAACAAAAAATTTGCCGTAAAGAGACTGATACCGAAAGTTGGTCGTAGTTTTCAAGATGGCGTCTGTAAATCTCGACGATCTTTGACGATGCAAAAGCTTACATAAAAAGAAATGAAATTGATACGAATAACCTACATAATTGGCTACAGCACAAAAAACTTTGGTAATTCAGGTAAATTCATTTTATTATTTTGTTCATATATCTAAACGTAATGATTTCTGTTGAAAGAAGCATAAATTAATTATTCTTCAAAGTTTAATTGATTGTTGTGGTTGTAACCAGCTGGCGTTTGAAAGAAACTCAAACATATTTTAATGAAAAGAGAAAAGAGAGACATGTTAATCTTTAAAAAATAGTTGGTTTGAAAGAAACACATTTAGCTTTCCTTTTTGTTTTCCTTACAATATTGACACTGGGAGGATGTCACCCTTTATGTACCAGTCCCCTTATGTACCACCCCTTTATGTACCACTATCTGACCCTTTATGTACCATATATATAATATATAGAGATAAATAATATATGGTTTAATATGAAGATGTGTTAATAATGAAGTGTATTTTGTGACATATTATTTATGAATTTAGACTAATATATTGCCATATATTATATTTTATGCCAGCTTGTGTGTCAGTGACTGTCTTAGTATAATTTATAAGCCCCAGTAGTAAGAAATGATTCATATTCTCACCTGAAATTAAAGTATATTATAAAAATCCATTTGTCACTATCTTATCCCGACTAAGTCTTAAACTAAAATGTTTGTATTTCCTATTGTATAGTTGAAATGTGTTACTTTGAAGAGAAGAGAGAAGGACCTTCATTTTCAAACTGTAAAAAATAAAATTATTTCCTTTTTTAATCATGTTTAGAGAATGACCGTGATTTTCAAACTGTGAAAAATCAAAAAAATTCCTTCTTTAATCATGTTTACAAAAAAATTAACTGGTGGTGTCATCAAAGGATGTCTATTTGTGGTATAAATAAAGTTATTAGGTACCTATTTAATTATAAAATTATCACGTTCATTTTCAAATAAAAAATCAAAAAAAGGATAAAGAGAAAGTTTTCACTGGTTTCAAGTAATTAAGGTAAGTGTTGTTGCTCAATTGTTAAAGTGTGTATATATGCTGGTGATATTCAATATGTAAAACCATACCAACATCATGGCAGACATTATTTATTCTTGTATTGATTGCGATACCAATGTCATTGACGATGATGAAGCTATTTCGTGTGATATTTGTGAGAGATGGCAGCACAGGAGATGCAACACTGGTAAGTTAAGTTAAATTATTATATAATCCTGTATGAAATAAAATAATTTTGTAGCCCCAAAAAAAGGAAAAAACATACTTTATATTAATTATTGCAATGTCATTATAACATTTTTTTTTCATTTTGTCACAGTGCTTACTGATTATTATATGATTATAAGAGTAATTTAATTCAATAGTTGAACATTAAATGAATTCATTTTTATTTTCCTTTTCCGGTATTACCCTCAGACAGTATCGCCGGATGGTGAGGCAGGAAATTGAACTAAAGAAAAAATAAAAATAAACCCCCTTATTTTATGAACTTTTCATTTGTTATTTTTTGTACTATGATGTATGCTTGTATTTTTACTGTTTACCAATAAATGAAAAAAAACTATAATGATTTGAATGATAAATGCTCTTTGCTTTTCATGTGCTATTTTTATGTATATTTTCATTTGTACTGTTTGCCAATAAACAAATAAAAGTATTCCATTATCAATTTTGTGGATGATAAATGTGTTTTGCTTTTCATGTGCTATTTTTATGTATTAAGTATTTATATATGTATTAAAATTACAATATAAAATGTATTATGAGATTATGTGCTGGACTATGTTATTGTTATGTAAAATTTAATAAAAGTATAAATGTTGTTGTTAATTGGTCTAATTATTTGAGGAATGTGTCACTTGTGAAGAAGGACCCATTTGGTTTGGGATGTTTACTCAAAAAAACATGACATTTCACACCTGGCATAGGTGAGGAATTTAGAGCTGTTGAGCACCAGACAGTGTCATTAGTCTTCATTAGAGATACTGTAACCATTGCATAAGGTTCATTTCATTTTAGCTATATCAATTTATTTTTGCTATTGGAAATAAAACAATTTATGAATGTGAACAAAATTTCAATTATAATTCTAATTGAGATTTTTTTTTTGTACATGTAATTGAGATTGCTACATTTTTATATTTAACATATAATTTAGCAATATTTTAATTAGTAAGAACTGAGTTACTGAGTAACTGAGTTTTATTTAACTTTTTTTTGGGTAATTAACATTACATTATGAATTGCAAATACAAAATAGATATAACATATAATACTGCAATATTTTACTAAGTAAGAACTGAGTTACTCAGTTTTATTGAACTTTTTGCCAAATTGTCAAAACTTTTCTGAAAGCAAGAAATAAATGATTCAGTACAACGAATTGCAATGTTATAGTAGACAATATTTGATTAACTCAACTTTGACTCGATCAACACTTATTAATGCCCATTCACACTGCTATGAATGAATGGACAACACCTTCATAATATATAGGTGGTACATAAAGTCTCAAAGTGGTACATAAAGGGACTGGTACATAAAGGGACTGGTACATAAGGGGTCACACCCACACTGGGACCATTGACACGACCGTTTTGTAGACTATCGTCAAGTCAGTATTGTAAGGACAATTTGGAAACATGGTTAGGAAACAAAAATTTTGCTGAAAAGAAACTGCTACCGCATGTTTGTCAAGTTTTCAAGATGTCGTCTGCCAATCTTCACACGAAAAATCGCAATGAAGACAAGATACTTTTATTTAATTGTTTTAACGATGCAAAAGCACAAATTTAAAAACATGAAATTTATAGTATAATCGTTAAATAATCGGTTATAGAACCAAAACATTCGGCATTTCCATTTTTGTTTTCCTTACAATATTGTGGTAAATTTACTGGTGTGTAACCGGAACAGTACGGCAGAGACTACTCGATTGACGGGAAACCAATGCAGATAATCAGGAGTCATACTGTAGCTTTACATCTGGACGGACGTCTACTTTTGTATCGGTGTTCATCCTATGTGTTTTGTGTCTACGTTCCTGGCCTGAGGGATCCGGGAACAGATACAGCTTTATTTCAGGTAAGTACTACCAGTTTTTACTTCACTGGCGCTGCGAGCAATAATTTTTGCAACTTTCGCAGTTCCAAAAATTGAACCTTTGCGGGAACATACCCGCCATTGTGGTTTGTTTTTTCTGCTGTAGTATGACTCATTTTGTTGTCAAGATTGTGCAGAAACTGCACAATAGGGACATTTAATTTTGCATTTTATGAAAGTGCAACAATATTTTGATATTTGTGATATTTTTTGCGATTGAGGCTTTCGCGGAAAAATTGTCCGCCATCTTGTTTTTGCACATGTCGTCAGTCATTATTGACGATTGCATTGTACATTTGTTCATTTATTCTATTAATTTTGTGAATTAAACTTTTAGTTCATTATTCTGGAATAGTTGCATGGTTTCAGAATAGTTTCTGGACTAAACTCAGGATTAAACAGTAAACGTACGTGTACTTTCATGCAATAGTGAAAGTCATCTTTGGTTAATCTGAAAGTTTGTAGATTTATTCTTTTGAGAAGTTATTTCATTAGAATAATTGGTATTTCACTGGGAGTTTTTAAATTTCCCGGATTTAACAACCATCTATAAATAGCTCGGGATACCCCATTTTTCATTGGTTGTTGCCATGAGCTAACCGGAAACGGAAATCGTTCCATTGTTTACTTTCCGGTGATTGGAATTCTAGCAATTGAATCTAGTGTTCACTGATATTTAGTGTAACTAATAATTGTAATTAGTTGCGCTATTTGATATTAGAGTGCAATAGCAATTGCAGTTTATTTCAACCTGTATTGTTTATTTTATTATTTTTTTTTGAAAAAAAAAATACTTAGGAAATAGTGTCATTTTCATTTCATTGTAAGAATATTACAATTATTTTCAACTTGCGTTAGTGCTTCATCACATAATAGTATCATTACTGGTGTATGCATAGTTGAAACTGTAAATTTTCTGAGCGACAGGATTTATTACAAGCATATTTTGGTTTACCGTAAAGCTTTTCTACTTCCTAAAGAGCGCACCTGTAGCAATACCGTATTTGCTCTAAAGCAATTAATAAATAATCAAGTATAGAAAACCAAATACACTGAAAGTATTTCAGTTTATTTTCAAGCCAGTGCTATCAGTGTGATTAAAAACTTTGCCATGAATTGTTTTTGGAGAATAATAATTTAATGTCTTTATTTCTACATTAGTTGTGTTCTAACCTAGCCAGTGCACGAGTTCTTGCACCCGGAGGTATCTGGCCTTGAGGGTACAGAGGAGACGTGCATTGCGGTCAAGCAGTCGCAGTGAGCAGAGGGACTATCGGTTCTCCGGCATCGCTGGGGATCGCGAAGTCGCAGTGAGCAGAGAGACTATCGGTTCTCCAGCAACGCTGGGGATTGCGCATAACCTGCATCATACTTTACCGGCAGTGTCTGGTTGAGTTGAGGTTATAGGTATAAACCCAATCCATTTCCTGTAATAGTTGCCTATTATCCTGGAGTCATTAACACAATTGCATACCATTAAATACTATTCGTACTGTGTCTTGATCAATACTGAGAGTTATCTACGGTTATAATACCCGGCATTAAATACTGGGTGTTATATTTTGGATACATGAATTTTTGGTGTTTATGGCCATTTGTTTTATTACATTTATGTCTATTTGATTCCATTTTTGTGTGTTCATTTTTATTAGGTTGAGAAATAGATTTACTATTTAGTATTGTGCGTGATTGAAACCTATTCCTTTCATCAATTTAATATTATTACACTTGAGTCATTTAGATAACCACACGCTATTGAACAATATTTATACTTGACCCTATTAATAATCACAATCACTAAAGAACAAATACCCGGTACCAAATACTGGGTGTTACATTTTTTAGTATATGTTATTTGAATGGTGATGGCCATTAATTTGTTTTGTTACACTTGTGCTCATTTGCTCCCATTTTTGATTGGGTGGAGAAAGAGTATTTATTGATTGTATGGTGGGGTGTGAGTGTTATAAATATTGAAATTAAAGTTTTTGTGAGCCAGGAATAGTTAGATAAATACTTGTTTGTATTAGTTTTACATATCCAGGGCTTTCCTTTGACCCGAGCTCCCGGGTTTTGACGCTTGAAAATTACAGAAGACCCCTTTTTGACTCTTGAGAAAATTACGTCATGCGTCACATTTGACCCGGGGGAATATACCGACTTGCGTCAACGAGATCAAAAGTTGTTGAGACTAAGCGATAATTGGCACGGGGCGGAGTATCTCATTTAGTACACGCTAATCGTTAACGCCCGTTTCCAATCATCGAAGCACAAGTCCACCCAGTAGGCGGAGTTTGGTTAATTAAGAAATCTAGTATTGACCAATTAAAACACTGCTGGTTCGATGACGCTTGTATTAACTTTCCATTATTTATCATAGCTTTTGTTATAAGCTGTTTGCGGAAAAGACGTGTATTAAACCCACCTAGTTGCAATAATCCAACTCCCAGCTATTGACCCTCTGAGCTGTACGTATGTACTCATAAAAGCTCAGAGCATTTAAGAAGAACTATAAACCCACCAAAACAGAATGGACTCATCCGCGTCAGTTTTAATAATATTCAATATAAAATAATAACATCCATATCCACATAACACCGTAAAGCATATTTTGAGATATTTCCAGAGTATGGCAGAATGTATTTCCAAAGCTGAATGCACCCATCACTGTTTCGCTTCATGATTGCTCAGTTCAAAGACGCGCGAAAGTTATGCTGGCATATGTACTGTCTACAACGTCAAATTACACGCTTTGCATCAAAGTTGCTAAAAATAACTATAGAACCGATATAACTGGCCTTGTGGCAAAGTGACAATTTTTGCATGAGCTAATTGATTACAAAATACATGTAGGCGTAATAAATGACCGTTTGATAAGGCATAGAAAACGGCGTGTTTGTCGCACGTCTTCCGTGAAGATGGCACATGAAATAGTTAAAGGGCGTCGGAATTTTTGATGGGATTAAATACGGAGGCACCTTTATCGGCGAGTAGAAATAATTTCCTTTTATAGTTTACCGATTTATATAGGCTATTGTGTTTAGGTACCACCCGTATGTTGTTGTTTTTTTTGTGATAGCCAGCGGAAATGGTTTTTTTCACATTTTGTATTTCATTCTTAATTTAATAGCCACGCGAAACGGTCAAACAAAGTTATTGGATAAAGTGTAATTGTGCAAAGTGTAATTGTGCTAGTGCATTCGGAAAATGTCGCAGAGAAACCTTTTCGAATTCGGAATCGGTAGTAACTCTGAAAGTGTGTGTAAGACGCCAACGACAAAGCGTACTGTAGATTTAAATGACAGTGCTCCTAACACCCCCAAACGTGCGAAAGAAGAACATTTGACATATTACTCTGCTGTATACATGAAGTTAATGTTGTATTAGAATACATGTTTTGTATTTATTAATCATTGAAATATTGTGTTTAAATGCATAGTGTTGTAGTGACAGTAAAATGTAAGAAATAAATGTTAACATACATGTATCTTTTTATTTGTTGCTTTTTATATATTATATCTCAGTAATTTGCTTAACTTGCAAAAAATCATTGACTCTCCTGCGTTATTATTAGGACTCTCAGAAGTTTGATTTTGACTCTTGAAAATATGGTCCCAAGAGTCCTTGACTCTTGAGATTTGAGGTCTAAGGAAAGCCCTGATATCATTGCATTTAAATTGCAAATGTGTGTGTGTGGTGTACTTCATTTGAAATACTTGACTAAACTTGGACAGTAAATTGACATTGACGGACCATGGCTGAGAGAACTATTGATTTAGGTTCAGCTTATTTTGAGGAAATGAAACCATTGCAACAAAATGTACAAAAACAAACACCATTTCCTCATCAGTACCCGTCAGCGCAACCAACTCAAGTACAGACACGACCAATTTCACAATCACAACAACCATTTCCTTACCAGTACCCATCTGTGCAACCAACTGGTCCGTACCCACAAAGTCAACAGCCATACCCTGGACAACCATTGCAGTTCCCACCATGGCAGGAAGGACCGCCACAAAATGGGTCCCCATACAGGTGGTACCCTTATCCGCAGTGGTACCCGGCCCAAGGACAGTTACAGCCTTTCACTAATATGGAGGGGCACCAAGGGATCGGAATACAAGCTGGTGTAACAAACTATGGATTCGCACCGGCAGGTACAGATGTTCAACCGGCAGGCTCAAATGTACAAACAAATGTTCAACCGTCAGGCACAAGTGTACAACTTAATGTTTTACCTGCAGGTACAAATGTACAACCCAATGTTCAACCGGCAATTAAGGGCGTCATCGTTCCCGAACGAGAGAATAATGCTGGTCGAACCCACCGACATGATGACAGACGACAAAGGTTGACCCAACAACCAAAGACACTTGTGTATAGTGGAAAGGGTAGTTGGAAGTCGTTTAAAAGCAAGTTTAACCGCTATGTGGTGGTGAATGATTGGAGTGAAAGGGAGAAGAAGGATTATTTGTGCTTGTGTCTCACTGACACGGCGAGGGATTACCATACACTTATTACCGATAAGACACCAAATATTACCTACAACGCAATCATGGAGAAATTGGAGAGGTGTTTTGGTTGCCAGGAACTCCCCGAAACAGCTGAGATTAAAGAGGGTGACATCCCACTCGCAGAGAGCACGCCGAAAACAAAAGCAGTCCCTGAAGACAGTAACAAGTTCAGTAGTTTTTATTCGTCTGGCTATGTTACAGCTAACCAGTCTTTGGAAGTCAGCCCGTCTAGAGTACCTGTGAAGCAGCAGATTGATATACCTGTTCATTCACCCAACAATCAGACAAGGGCAGGTAATGTCACGTCTGGGGCCTCTGGTTCCAGCACTTCATCCATCTGCTCTGCGACAAACAAGGGCTCATTCCGCACCAACATGAGTTTCAGTCACTTGCAGGACAGCCTTTCATCTGATCTACACTCAGAGATGGATGAAATGGAGATGGACCTGAACAACGTCTCCAAGAGGGACCTGATGGGCGTATACAAAGACGTGATACAAGAACACGATAAGTTAAAGTCGACGATGATTCAGTGTCAAGACCGCGCTTCCCGACGTATCTCGGAGCTGAAAAATCAGATAGCCATTGAACAGCAGGCAAAGAGAGACCTGGTGGTGAAATTCAACCAGGAAATAGAAGACAAAGTAGGAATAATAGAACTCTTGAAAGAGAGCAAAGAACGGCAAGCGGCTATGCTCACCGATAAAGCATGCATTGAGCGAGAATTGAGGGAACTGCAAGCCCAGTTTCAAAAACTGCAGAGTTCCATCGAGAGTAAATTACAGCAGCAGGTACAACAGGCACGGGAGATGATAGAACAGTTAAAGAAAGACAGACAGATAGCTATTGCAGAGATGAAGCAGCAAGTGCATGAGGAGATGGAGATAAAAGATGGAGAAATCTTAAGGTCAAGGTCACAGGCACAATCACTTGGTCACGAAAACATGCAGCTGAAGAAATGCATTGAACGGTTGGAGAAAGCTTCAACAAATCAGTTGGAGAAAGCCCGAGTAAATCAGTTGGCGACAGCTCGTGCAATCTTCAAGCGTTTGAAAGCAGAGAAGTCGGAGGCTATTGCTAAGAGGAAGTCGAGACTGACGGAGAACAAAATGAAAGTGGAGAAGGAGAACCTGCAGAAGCAGGGCAATGAATTCCAGAATGGGGTACGAGAAAATAACCAACTGCAAACGAGACTGGCACAAAGTGAGGAAAATTTCAGAAAGATGAATGAACAACACAACCACACAATTCTGGAGAGAAGTGAGTTGGATATGTTGGTCCATCAGATGCAGGTTGAGGCCGATAGACAGAAGGAGGAATACGAGAGACCGGTTAGTGAAGCTGGTCACATGTCAGATGCTAGTCTTGCCCAGTTGGCTGCGTACCATGAGAAATACGAAGCTGAGATCCTGATCCAGCATCAGACCACTTCGCAGAAGGCTGAAGAACATGCAGCAGACCCTCAGGAGGTAGTCAGTGGATACAAGGCTCAGATAAAGGCTGCTAGGGAAGACCAAGAGAGGTTCAGTGAGTCAGCCAGTCAGGCCACTGAGTTACAGAAGGCTCCAGAAGGGGGACAAGCGCAGGTGGACAAACTCAACAGATCTAGTGAAGACCAGGCAAGGTTCAGTGTATCAGTCAGTCATGCCACTGAGTTACGGAAGGCTCTTGAAGAGGGACAAGTTCAGATGGACAAACGTATTATCACACTGAACACTCCCAGAGCAGACCTCTTTGTTAAAGAGAAAAAGCTGGAGCAAAGTGGCATGAAGTTCAGGACCAAGATGTTTAATCATAGGGCAGGAGCAAGGAACGGCAATCCTGATGCTTTGTGCAGGAAAACCATCGTGGATGGTCGTCTAGAGTATCAACTTGGTTATGAGTTGGATGACGTAGATGATGTGGTCCCCCTGTCAAAATCATGGAAAGAAAGACATGAGAAGACACGTGAAGTATGGGATCCGGGTATAGTCAATACGAAGGAGGTTATAAACAAGATGGGTGATCCGGTCAATATGCTGGATACTTCACACTAGAAAGCGAAATAATACCAACTATCCATGGGTGATCCGGTCAATATGCTGGTTATCGCACACTAGAAAATGAAATAATACAAACTATCCATGGGTGATCCGGTCAATATGCTGGATACTTCACACTAGAAAGCGAAATAATACCAACTATCCATGGGTGATCCGGTCAATATGCTGGATATCGCACACTAGAAATTGAAATAATACAAACTATCGGTTAAATGGAACGGACCGGGGATGGTGACACGGCTAATAATTATCTTCTTATCTATACATGCATACTTACAGAATTCACACTTTAGCCGTCTTTCACGCTCTGCATTGTTAAATGATCGCAATCAGTCAACAATGTGACGGATATCAAAAACATTAAATGCATGTCACTTAAATGTCACACACATAGAACAAGAAACGGAAAATAAACTGTGTTGTATCTTAATATTATTTTATTTAGTTATTTTCTTGCATAAGAATGTGGTCAAAACAAGGAAGCATGATCGTTTGAAAATCTGTCAGGTAACTTATCTCCCAAGTCAGGAAATTGACCGACCGACTGGACACTTAGCTGTTGACAGTGATGTAACCTATTGTGTGTGTAGACAGCCAGATGACGGTTTTATGATCGAGTGATGTTGGTGTGATGAGTGGTTTCACGGGAGATGTGTGAATGTGAGTGAGGAAGAAGGTGTGAGAATAAAGAAGTATAAGTGTCTGAATTGTTGTAAGACGTAACTCGCTCATGTGCTTGAAAATTTAGTTTTATAGTGGTTATAGGTTTTAGCATGTCTGAATCCGGCTCTGTTGCTGGAGAATATAAAAAGTGTGTCAATTAGCTAGTAGATAATTCTGTTAGACAGTACATTTAAGTTGATGATATGCACTTGTAAAATAACATGTTTTAAAATACCATGTATTCTTCCTTTAGTTGATTTGTGTGAAGTATTGTCTTAACTATGACTACTGTATCAAGATCATAATGTTTAATCTGTTGATAAAAGGAATATTTGGAGTAAATGCTTTTATACTATTTCGAAATAACTTGTTAATATTAAATGTGATTAGGAGAACTCTTAAGAATTATTATAAGTTACAGAAATTATGATTGGCTTTATACAACAAATTGTTTATTATTAATCTTCATTATACTTTGTACAACTTTGGCACATGCTGAATTATATAGCAATTGTTCATACTTTGTGTACACCTTTTAACCATTTCAGTAATAATGGATTTCTGATAGATTACCCAGTCTTGAAATTATTTCACATATTTTCAAGGAAGTACTGGTACCATTTGACTTGATAATATATTAATGTTGACGTTTAGTGGATTATATATGTTCTCCATTATTGCACAATGTAACACGAAAAGTGGTTTTAATTATAATATACATGTAATGTAAAATCTGTAGTTGAAGAAGTATGTTAAGAATTCAGAGTTTTATAGCCTTTAATGCTCCTTGATCTATTATGGAATATTATAACAAATCCATTGTTACATTAGAAACTGATCTGACTACTGAATATGCACTAATTAATGTCAGTTAAAACATGCTTTCTTCATTGCTTGATTGATTTCTAATAAGCCACATGCAAGTTACATGCACGTGTGTTTTAATTGCTGATGTTTGCTAAGATATTTTGATTAGTTTCTTATTATGCTGTGGTGTGTTTTCTCATTTTAATGGGTACTGGGTACTCCAGAAATTCATCTTGGGCAATACAATTAGGATGCAAATTTTCCCAATTCAAGAATAAAAATGTCCAACTCGACACAATAAAATAGTTGGATGTATTGAATTTTACAGTTTTGATCATGTTTCAGGGCAATTTTGTAAAACATACTTCAAAACCACATATGGTTCTTAAGGCACTTTGGTTCCATGTTTAACTAGTACCAGTACTATTCTGAAAGGCTGAGAAAAGACACTAATTCTTTTGGAAATGTACACAGATACATGTCTGTCTGTAAATTGTATAAACACGAGATTATTGATGTACAACTTCATTCGGCAAACGGGCTGAGTGTCGTTTAAATATTATTTGATTAAAAACAATATGAATCTGGCAATAAGATCTTAAATAAGCATTATCACAGAAAAGACACTAGTGATGTTCGTATGTTTAACACTCCGGATTTATCTGGAGGCTACATACTTTTTATATAACGACTTAACGTACATTTATATATGTTCAGGATAATTACTCCGGTGAAAGGCTGGAGGTATCAATCCCACCATTTGTCTGTTTAAGCATGCATTTGTCTTGCTTCAGGTGTTAGAAATCAAGATTCTTAAAACTACCCTGTGCGGCTGCTGAGAATGTCATCTTCCTCCAAGCTTGAGGTTTAATGCAAGCTGAAAGTGACCGGAGACCGCTGGTTACGACATGACTTTTCAACAGGGTTTATCAGACATAATTGTGTTCATGTTCTCCAGTTACATCCGAAGCAATTGGAGGACAAAAATTCCTTCATACGTGGTTATCCCTATTTGTACTCACAATATGGGTTCAAAACCAAAAATGAAGGGAAGAGGAGGAGAAATAGCATGGGGTCATTAGGAAGAATGGCGTCCGGCGAAAGCTGGAAGTTGAGAAGCCTCCTATAGGTAGTCATGTACCATGGCCAGCTGGACGACTGAGTACTTTCTCGGGTCTACTGTTCGGCTTGGTACCCTGCTGGACTTTGCCCATAAGCATGACTTAGGAATCAACGCGGAGGTGTCTCTATCTGAAGTAGATAGACAGTGGTTGTCCGAGTTTGCCCGTCAATCAGGATGGCCGGAAGTGGACTTCGACATTCAACGTCTGAACTCGCAGGCTCTTCTTGCCCATTGGCGTGTCCTTGTCGGTCTACTGAAACACATTCCAAGGGATCGACATGTTTACTTCTTCAACCTGGACAATCAGCGTACCTCTAGTACCGTCCCGGCTGTGGCTGGGTTACATGTTCAAATCCCTGACGTGGAGCATCAAAGTGCCCCGACACCCCCGGTGGTGGCAGTGACGGAACCTGCAGGAAGTGGAACGGCTCATGCTGTTTCTAATGTACGGAACATGTCTGTTAGGGAGTATCTGGCAGTATCCGGACAGGCAAACCTTTCGTTGGCTAGGAGGAACACATCCCAGGCGTCAGGGCGACCAGTAACGACCAGGATTTCGGCCTTAGATTCTCAGTTTCACCTGGACCGGTCTCTAGTGAAATTGGTTATGCCGTATTACTCAGATATCCGGACCATTCTGGATGCAGATGTAGGGATCAGACCCCAAGTTGAAGTGGATGTGGTAGGAGGTGTCCTGATCTATTGTGACCCCGAACCTAACCAGCAGATACTTGGGGGCTACAGGAGAAAGTTCTGACAAGGATACTAGAGTTGTCATCCCCTTGTCAACCAATCATCCTTCATATCCGGGGTGGGGAGGATCGGCAGTCCGGAGTGCTCTATCTGGAATGTCTTGAATTATTAAAGCCCAATGTTGCTCGGACGCAGAAAGTGGTGCTGCATTGTTTCACCGGCGCGCAAGAGGTAGTGGTCAGCTGGTGTAAGGCATTCCCTAATTGTTTCTTCAGTACTCAGGACAAGCCCGGCTTTTCACGGAGGCGCAGAAACAGGCAATCCGGGGGGTCCCGGCGAACAGGCTGTTGATCGAAACTGACTCGCCATACTTTCGACCAGCTGGGGCTCAGATGTGCACTCCATCCTTTTTAGGGGACGTGGCCAACGTTATTACGTCATATCGGGATAGCGAGGTCAGGGACGTGTGCCAGCTGACCTTGAGGAATTCCACTCAACTGTTTGGGCTATAAATAGCATAATGTAATATGACATTCGTGTAGCCAATTATTGAAATTTGAATATGGAGTTTTAATATTTTAATGTTTAGGACACTAATTTTAACAGAAAGGATCGCAACTGAAGTGTATAGACAATGAATGGAAGTGAAAGTTTGGAAAAACTCCGTTTTTAATTATAAGTTTAAAGAAAAACTATATGCTGGGCACAATTTATTCCTCTAGTCTGTTTTAGTGGACGATTAATGGAGCATTGCAGAATTGAATACAAAAAAAAGTATCACCAGGGCCCGGAACTTTAGTGTAGGCCAAATTTTTGATGAAGTAACAATTTACCAAGACTGAAAAAGGACTATGGCTCTTTCCCGTTGGATAAAATGGGGAGGAGTGTGGTAAATTTACTGGTGTGTAACCGGAACAGTACGGCAGAGACTACTCGATTGACGGGAAACCAATGCAGATAATCAGGAGTCATACTGTAGCTTTACATCTGGACGGACGTCTACTTTTGTATCGGTGTTCATCCTATGTGTTTTGTGTCTACTTTCCTGGCCTGAGGGATCCGGGAACAGATACAGCTTTATTTCAGGTAAGTACTACCAGTATTTACTTCAATATTGACACTACCGTTTTGTAGACCTTGACTAGAGTGAATATTATTAATGAAATTGTTGTCAAATATTATCAATTATAAGTTGAAGAGAAATACAATTACCTTCCATTATTGTCATTTTGAATACATTGAATCGAGCTCTGATTATTTAACAAATTATCATTCCAGTGCTTTTTAAATAAACACAGTAAACTTCTAATGGAAAATAACGGTATCAACTGTTAGCAATTCAGCGTACATTGTTCTGCATGCACTTATTTTCATTTATTTGTTATTAAGTAACAGCAGTGCAATCTGTAAATATTGTTCTGGATGCATGGATATTTATACCCAGGTGATGATAGCCATGCATTCACAGCCATGGCAACACAGGGGCATTAAGCAGTGTTTTCTCAGTATTTGATTACTATGTTAATCACTTGAATTTGTACCAAAAAGCGTATGTCCTTCAAGATGAGCCATGTTAGAGCAAAATATTAAAAAAATTGTGAAGTTTATTTTTTTTATATTATTATTTTTTATTCACCATTTACTAAATTAATACTAAATTTACACTGGCACCTATAAATTCTGCCACACTCATATATTTCTTAAATGATGAAATGTTTGCAATACACTATGGTATTAATTATTTTTATACAATAAGTTTGTAAAGACGTTATCAAATCTATTTAGCTTTTATGTGGCCTGAATATTTATCACAACGGGTAAGTAGAAAAAAGCATGCCTCACAGATAGCTTTTTACTTGCATTAATATCTTGACTTAAAAAAATGAAAGAATTTTTCCCCAATTGATAAAGTATTGTTCATTCCCATATTCTGTCACAAAATTCCTTATTAATTGTCTTTCAAAAATCAAAAAAGTTTTAAAATGCGAAGACTTATGAAGGTGAAAACATTTGTACTTTCTCTTTTTTTAAGAACAATGTGATTCTATGTACCTTTATCAACTATTGTAATGCCCCCAGTTCGAATGATCGGGGGTATATTGTTTTTGGCCTGTCTGTCTGTCATTCTGTCCCAAAACTTTAACCTTGGTAACCTTGCGATAACTTTTGAAATATTAACTTTTGAAATATTGAACATAGCAACTTGATATTTGGCAAAAGTGTATCTCGTGGAGCTGCACATTTTGAGTGGTGAAAGGTCAAGGTCATCTTTCAAGGTCTAAGGTAAAACAAAAATCAAAGCGGCGTGATAGGGGGCATTGTGTTTCTGACAAACACATCTCTTGTTCCTATTAAATGAATGAATTCATGATATGGATTTTTTTGTTTAATTTCATTTTTTTGTGTTTTTTAAATAAAGTGTATACATAAGCAGAAAATAAATAAAAAAATCTGTTTTGATGAATAATTTCAGTTGTTACTTCATCCTCCCATAAGGTTTGTTGGGTCCATGGGGTGAACCCTTATATGTATGTGAGCCTTGGACATCAGGTTCTGAAATGCCACCATGGTACAGACAAGAATAAGAAGAGAAAACTGGAAAAGGAGAAGGTATCAGACAGAAAAATGGTAACCTTCCCCTCCATGCTTGTCATTGATTTTTAGCTTGTCTGTTTTCGAAGAAAACCCGAGGTATTGTCATAGCCAGCTTGTCGTGTCCGTCGTCGTTTCATTGGCCGTCCGCGTCATGCTAAAACCTTAACATTTTGTCATTGGCTCTAAAATCAAAGTGCTTCAACCTACAACTTTGAAACTTCATATGTAGGTGCACCTTGATGAGTTTTACATGTCACACACATTTTTGGGTTACTAGGTCAAAGGTCAAGGTCACTGTGACCTCTTAAAAAAAACTAAAAAAAATCTGACAAGCTTTCATGTATTCAAAACTGCACCCGCAGCCGAGCGTGGCACCTTTTATGCGGTGCTCTTGTTAGCTTACCTGAGCACCTTGTTAGTATGCAGAATCTTTATTTTTATAAACAATACAATAGCAATGTCTCATATAAATCAGTCTTTACTGAATTGGAAAGCATTGCTATTTAATAACAATTTTGTTAAAAAATAGGATCCAGATGAATCAGCTAAATGTACATGAATCTTTTATATATAAACTTTGAAACATCAATGTAGCGCATCCTGTAAGCCATTTAATGCAAAAATAAACAATGTACATGTAATGATGGACATACTAGGATTTTAAAAATGTTCTTAAAATGGTGTTGATTTCAGTGCAAAACAAAAGTTTTGGTCTTATTGTCTTGATGAATGCTCAGATAAAAATATAAGATTTATTTCTTTTCATTTGACACCTCTTTATAATAATGTATTTATATTAGCTTGAAGATCTGTATTAAAATGCAGATGATCGTACATTGGGGTGATAATGTTTGCAAAGTGCATGTTTATATTAATTGCTGCTATTTAAATTTCTTATTGAATCTTCAACAGAACGCTGGGCTGTTGCAACGTATCGACAGTGATGTTGCCTCAAAAATTAAAGAACTTGTGGTGGAAGAGGTCGTTGCAAATGTTGAAGAAATGCAATGCCATCTGACCTCATTTGTTATGAAGAATGTAACACCTGCTCCATCAAGAACTAAAAGGAGATTTGCCCCTACAAAAAAGTGATCAGATATCACATGAATAAGGCAGCAAAGAAGGGTTGTGATAGCAATGATGACCAACACAACTTAGTTCAGCTTGTGAGTGTGCTTAGTGTGTAATTAACAGTTACTTCAATACAGATATATATTTATCACATGCCATTCCCTGCTTCCCCTTGTAATATAACCATTACAAATATTTTTATCTTACACATGTGTAATATACTTTTTAAGGATTTTCATTGGCTTATTTTCGTTTGATTGACCAATCGCATTTTGTTATGTTGCTGAAATAACATTTCAACGTCAAATGACGTCACGAAATGTAAACAACATTTCGGATTTATCATTAAGTTTGCGAAAATATTTTAATAATTTTTTGTGTCCGGAGCCATATCTTGGCAGTGCTTTGGCGGATTTCATTGAAACTTGGTTTGAGTATAAATATGGATAAGAGGATGATACATAACATTTGACAGAGTTATAGTAACTTATACATCTCATTAAGCGAAATTTAAGAAATTGTGTTATTATATTTTCATATATTACTTTTCTGCCTAAGATGCTAAGGTCATACATTGTTTTGTAAACGAAACATGCAGCATAATTTTCCTTTATCATTTACATTTGTTGTAAATAGTGAGCATATTAAAATTCTGATGTCTGATATTAATTTGCCTCTTGTGAATAGATTTGTACCATTGTTTTGTTAAATGGACCTTTTCACGTTTTGGTTAATTGACGAAATTGATTTTTTTTTCAGATTTCAAAATTTTCGTTGTAGTTTTATTTGTGCGAGGAATCGGTAATACTGAACATTTACTAAGCTCTACAATATTACAGTATTTGCATATTTTGATGATTTAAACACATTAAAAATTTAAAGCATTACGAAGGAATAATTTGGCGAGTTCTGTTGTTATCATTATATTTTGTGACAGTACGATGATTGCTGATATAAATTATAACATAAACATATTACTTACTATACGATCACAGATGGGAGAGTTGTTTAAGTTCTAGTCTTTTACTCAAATGGTCAGTTGTTTAAGACTAGTTAAGGATAACTTTTTTATCTTTGATTTTATTCTTGTTTAATTATTGAGCTATTTAATTCCGATGTAAACATTTATCTTTTTACATTATTTTATTTATTTTATCATTTTTATTTTTAAAACTTCAACACATGCCAAAATCCGTGAAAATATCCATATACAGGTATGCGTTTATAATTGTTGGCATCATTTACGTCAATTTCTTTAAACTATGACTTTTTCCCTTCGCACCAAGACAAGAAAAATTATTGTTTAAACCAATGGTTATTGTTTGCTTTTGCTTTGCTGTCTTACTATTGAACATTTGATAATCTCATCCGGAGGTTGTTGCTTTCCCGGGATTTTATTATTGTTTTGTTAATTTATTAATTTTCCAACGTTTAGAAATGTCATGTTTTGCTAACATTTATAAATGTATTTATACTTTTATTCGCACTTTGATCGTAGTACTTTCATGTTTGGCTTTCTTTCACATCAAACGAGTGTTTATTTTTTTATATAAATATCATCTACGGTTGAGTGGTTCAATTTAACTTCTTTAATTTAAGACGCATTCTGCAGAATACACCAAAAATATCGGGTTTGATGCACCTTATATATTTAATGTTGTGCCTTTCTTTTATTAATACGCTCTCCTTTTCTATATTTTGTAATTCGTCTGCAAAACAAAAGCGTTCATATTTGCGCTCTTTTATTGCTAGTTTACATTTTTTCTTGATTAAAAATCAATGCATTTTTTAGCATTTGCGTATAACCATAGTTTATTCGATGTTATGGTATGATTTTCTTGAAACGAGATGGTTTGCCACAGACGTGAATGGCAGCAATGAATAGATTGTGTGTAAACCATTTCACCATTTCTCCCATTTCACCTTGAATCGGTAAATATTAAAGATGAAGTTCGTGTAAATAATGCGTTGTTAAAACGTCAATTTTATCTGCATTTTAGGAGACGTATGATGTTAACTGTGTATAGTTGTGAAATTAACCATATTCATCGTTATCGCATTAGTTATGGCGACACTCTTCAAAGATGATCTTAAAATACTTAAAGTTGTAATTATTGTTTATTTGTAACCTTTTAAGTCTAGTCCGGGTTTTCGCAACAAATAAATTTAACCAAACATAGGACTGCACTCAACAGCACTTATGTGGCCAAGGATGGTTAAATCTCATAGATGTGTGTTCATATTGAAATACCATATAAAGTTGTATATATTTATGTATGCATGCATGTATGTATGTATGTATGTATGTAATGATATACATATTAGATATATTTAGTCTTATAGCCTAACAATTGATCCATATGCATCACGCACATTTACCAATAAGGTGTACTCCTTTTTATCATGTTAATGACATTAATTAAAAAAGTTGCAATATTATATGAAATCATGTATTCCCTTCATAAACATACCATGTTGACCAGTTCATAACAATATCGTCCATTCTTTATCGTCTACCATCACTTATAAATAAATTGTATAATCCATATATAATGTAAGCTATGAGCTTGTATAAGCTTTGTTGCTGAATAAATGTTGTTCTTGTTCTAAGCATTTTTGTTTGTAACAATTTTTGTCTTAAAACGGAAGATATGACATTATCAGAGAACATAAAGTCATTGACAATAACAATCCATCAATTATAAGGTAATTACAATGTTTAACTTCTAAAATGTAATATAGACCATATAACCCTTTCTCCCATAAGAAGCAAAGTGAAAATTGATTTTGCAACCAGCATAAACCCCGAACAGCAACTCGCAGTCTGTTAAGGTTTTATGCTGTTTGTTACTCATCAGTACATAAGGATTGGAAATGAAGCATTTAAAACTTGAATATGTTAAGAAAGGACTTATTTAATTTAATTTTCTAAAGGACTTTAAATGCATCAAAGTGCATTTGTGAGAGGTAAAGGGATAAGCACATGAGATTGTTTGTTTGTCCTTCATTTATAAAACCCAATGTATAAGCACGATGTGATCGTTGTCTAGACGCATACCAATATGGGTTCATGTGTTCCGCAACGCTATTAAATCCGTAAAATAACATGTGCATATTCTATGGACACAGATAAACAGAAGTGGATCAGTTTCTTCATGCAATTGATACCGTATAAAGAAACTCAATTTATTCACTCGATGCTGATTGATTGGGTTTTATTAACCAGGTTTTCCGAAGGAAAAAACTGGTTATTAGATTGGCGAATGCGGGCGGGCTGGCTGGCGGGCGGGCGGAACAAGCTTGTCCGGGCCATAACTATGTCGTTCATTGTCAGATTTTAAAATCATTTGGCACATTTGTTCACCATCTTTGGACAGTGTGTCGCGCGAAATAATTACATCGATATCTCCAACGTCAAGGTCACACTTTGAGTTCAAAGGTCAAAAATGGCCATAAATGAGCTTGTCCTGGCCATAACTATGTCATTCATTGTGAGATTTTAAAATCATTTGGCACATTTGTTCACCATCATGGGACGGTGTGTCGCACGAAAGAATCACGTCAATATCTCCAATGTCAAGGTCGCCACGACTAAAAATAGATTTTTTTTAAAAACAAACTTACAAAGGGGGTTAATTTTGTTTGTTCATTTCAAAATTCAGTTTGAGTTTTCTCCCTTTATCAGATTTTTTTTCACAATGAAAACCTGGTTTTGTGACAATTTTGTCCCTCGTTAGGCCATACGATGCAGATTTATTGGGTTTTATTACACTATAATGCAATTAAGACCATATATTCGCATGTGAACGTTAACTGGGCGCAGATAAATAGGCATCCATCCCTGGTTTCACCCGAATTGTACCGTATAAGCACGAAGTGGACGTTGTCTGGATGCTTTTTTGGAGGGGGTGGGGGTATTAATTATACAATGGTAAAAAAATATAAAAAATAAAACACGCGGAGATTTCATTCACGTACATCAATCTAATTAACTTAGTTATTTGATGCAATTAATAGCATTAAAGCACACTCAACAGAAGCCCCCCCCCCTCCCGGAAGCCCCACGATTAAAGTGATTTTGAAGGCTTTGTCAACCACTTTTCGGACATGTCACGCCTTATTTACTTTCATCAAAGTACCTTCTTATAATGCCAAAAATATGCATAGTTTATACGCCGGGCGACACAGAGTATAAAGTTAAAACATTTTAGCGATTGTCTGTGATTAGTGGGCAATTTTGAGTACAAGGAAGAAGATAAAAATGAGTTTACATAGGTGATTTAGATCTAGCTAAGTGTGAAACATCAAATGATTTGACTTTACTTTGAAGATTTTAGGGGGGGGGGGGGCGTACGCCGCGTCCGCTCCCCTCCATTGGAGCCGCCTATGCTTAATGTGTTGACTCTCGACTCAGGTTGATAGGGCTCTAGATGCTCTATAATGCACGTACGACCGTATGTAAATGTTACTGGGACCAGATTACCGTTAAACCATCATTTTTAAACACGAATATAACCGTTTACGCGGGATATAAAAAAACGTCTGGACGCAGAATAATCGGCGCTCATTAGTTCCCAAACGCTATTATACTCGTATTCGCGCAGATAGTCCATAGATAGAAGTCAATGAGTTATCCCATGCATATCCCAATCTCACTCAATTTTTTGACGCATATATTTATAGGGTTCAACTATGGGATAATGGACGTATATAAGCGCATGTCATGTAAACTGAGCACAGATCATTAGGGACCAATAATTTATAAACCCGATTTTAACGTACATTATAAGCACGATGCAAACGTTATCTGGATAAAGATTTATAGGCGCCCATTACTTCACCAACGCTATAACAACCGTATAAAAACTTGCGAAGAGACGCAGAGACGCTGGTAAATAGAAGATACAGGATCTTCACTATAAATCTATATTCTGAACTCCTAATAGTGTGCCTGTCTGTATCTAATGATGTTTGCAGAACTCCACATGATGTGCAAGTGTGCATCTAAAGCATCAAATTTGTTCACGCAGACAAATAGGGCTTTATAACACTCGTAATTCATACTAGCCGATCCGCAAAATAAACACCTCGCTCACGTAGTGCACAATCAGCACTATAAATCTGTATTCCAAATTTAATATGTTTATTCACAATATTTTCACTATAAATAGAGATATAACTACTTATCATTATCAAAGTAACAAATTTTATTTAATACTTTTAAAATCCAATGAAAAAAGAAGGAAAAAATCATTGTCGTAAATGTTGCTGCAAAGGCGTTGTATTTCCATATTTTTTTGCCAAATAGTTTTCCTTCCAAAACTGACACGACCGTTTTTAACGCTTCACTACGAGCATGAAAGAAGTAATCCAAATGAAAAATTTGCATATGTGGGAGGAGATATGTCCAAATAAGCAGTATCTGATCTTGCCATGACCGGAAAATAAAAAACCATTGCTCAAAAGTGAAAGAAAAAAATTCGAAGGCCAATATTTTGCAGAAAGAAGGCAGATTCACTTGAAATTTAGCTTTTAATAAATCAATTATTGTGTTTTTTAATAAATCCTAACCATTTGAATCAGGTATATGCGCGTGAAATAATATATATTTATTTATTTCCAACAATATTATCATAAAGCAAGACTATTGGGTATCGGTACATTTGTCTCATGTCATACTTTCCTTTATATTTATAAAAAGAAGCAAAGGCTAAGATCATATCGACAATTAAAGATTCCCAGGTTAAATTACTCAAGAATTTAGGGATTATCGTTATAAAGAGACCGATGAATTAACAACATAATTGACAGGTACATTACCGCGGGCGGGTGATGACAATCAACAATACATGTGTCATAATCGCGAAAGCGTGAATACCATGCTTCGTGGTAAAGATATTTTCATATATACGGGTATTGAAAGGTAAGAAAAATGAAAAAAGGTCTTTGCCGAAATTTATTTTTTGCAGAAATTTTACGGACACAATTCATCTGTAAGATCATTTTTTTTTATAATTTTAAAATTACCATTATAATCTTAAATCTACCTATGTATTACCTGTTGATCTGAATACACAACACACGTTTTAAAAATCTTTTTTCATACTATAAAAATGCGTATCAGTCCTTTTGTGTTTTTCACACAAACTTTACTTTAAAATGCTAATCAAATGGCGTTTCTTTTAAATTTTGGTGTGAACAATTAGCGCGGAAAGTTTTCAATGGTTTCAAATAAACATTTAACGCTAATTAAATGGCGGTTCTTTTAATTTGTAGGTATGAACAATTACCGCGGAAAATTTGCAATGGTTTCAAATAAACAAGAAACAATTTGTGATAAATCAATTAATTCCACGATTTGTTTAATTACTTAAATGGTTATAACTTTAATTGAGTAATACGTGCCACTGCGGAGTTTAGTATTTAAAGATGTATACATGATTATAGTATACCATTATTTTAAATTGATAATTCGACTAACACCATGCCTGCGCTTTGCACTCTGTATTTGCAGCGCAGCTACTGGACTTGTGTTCAGCCATGTACGGACCTGTGCAAATAGTTGTTGTTGTTTGTGTAAATAGTGTTTAAATTTGTTATGAATAAAACGTTTGAATAAAATCATTTTCATAAATTCAATGTTGATAATATTAAGATATAATTATATTGATTACCCGGTACTGATGTATTACTGTCTTTTTGTAAATTTTTCTTATTATATCAATGTATTGATATTATTATACACACTGCGTAACTTTCTTTTTTTTATAAGTTGTTGTTGTTGTTGTTGTATATAAGTACATAAGTATCTAATAAACCATAAACACAAAAAAAGTTTTTCTTATATATTTCTCTTTCTATTCATCTGTACTGTTTACATTTAACATAGATGCTAAAAATGTAACAATAAATAACCAATGAAATGGTCTCTTATTGATCCGCAATTACTGGTTGAGAAAACTCATTACATACTCTATATTAGACGATGTTTGAGGTAATTTTCTGTCATTAACCTCAATAAGATACCAGCTGTCTTAAATAAGTCTCTGAACTTCCTCACATATGTCATCAAGCCCTGTCGAATCTGTTCTTGTGAATTTTGAAATTTGTGGGTTGGTGGGGTATTTTTTCATATAATGACCAGACTACATGCTCAAGTTCAATATAATGGTAAAGTTATCTAGAAAGTCACCTGTTTTCTGGTCTGTATGTTGAGCAGGATTAGTATAATGACACTGAATATGGGCCCAAAATAGGAGGTGTTAAGTGCTTCATCATCAAAATCAACTAATTATGTTCCATTATCACCATACTTCTGCCTTGCTCTGGGAAAACAGGCCTTAATGCAGTCTGCATAGGGTAATCATAGGGATGACAATTTCCGCCTACACTGGATTTTCCCAAAGAAGACACTTTTTTAAAACAAAAAATACGATATATGTCGAAAATGTTGTCTGCATGATAAGCCTTTCCAGGCTGCATACTTGAATAGCGCAATCTGGGTGTGAATTGTTAACAATTGCGCTAAACCTTACTAATCTACCTAAACCAAGTTAACGGTATTTATACAGTTTAACTGCAGTAGTGTTCTTCATATGAAACGTCACGTTTCAAGTAAGTACACATTTTAAAGCACCCTCAATAGGGAATTCAATTTTTTTTAAATGCAGGAACTATACGTTGGGTAAAAAATTATTTTATGCCTACGATAATTTGGTCTGAAGAAAATCAGGATCACAAATTCTTTGATTGGTCTACCAGAAAATTGCCTAAAATTTATGTCACATATAATTATCAGTGCTTTTCACAGGCCTTTTAATGGTCCCTCACCGGGGCACTTGTATTTCGAAATCAGAGTCCGTTGGGTGTCTGAAATTTTCAGATCAGTGTATTTTTGCAGTAACTGCCACTAGCAAATCTTAAGATCAAAATTATATTGACCTTTCTGACAAATAAATTTTGAAAGCTGTTTTCAGACCCTCTGTCAATTGCATATCTCTTTACCAAACTTAAATCAGCCTTTTTATGTCCCCCACTATAGTAGTGGGGGACATATTGTTTTTGCCCTGTCTGTCTGTTGGTCTGTCTGTCTGTTTGCGCCAACTTTAACATTTTGCAATAACTTCATGTCGGACGCAGCTACCAACAGGACCAAAACGAGGTAAATCTGGCTTGTGAAAAGTTTTGCAATATAGTGCGGAACAAAATTGTTACCCGTTTAACGCATAAATCGGTTACTATCGGCGGTAACACAAATAAAGAATACCGACGTTCAAAGCCCTGGCCCCGTGTTCACCAAACTCTTTTTGCAATCCAAAATCGATTTCGCTTATCATTAAAACGGTTTCCCATTGTAGATGATAGGCAAAAATAAAAATCGTGTCAGTTAAAATCGATTTTCGATTGCAAAATCGTTTTGTGAACACGGGGCCTGGTGGAACGATGAATTACAGTTATTATGGACCGGAGTGAGAAAAGATGGCTAACATGTAAATCACCATCAGACAAACTCTATCATAAACACATTTTCATACTGAAAAAGGACAACCTTCGATAGGAAAGTTCAGCAATGTAAACGCAAATTCTGGTTGAGACAGCAGTCCAATCTTGTAAACGCATGTACAAATAACATCAATGTCTGGTAAAAGATAGGAAAAATAGGAGCAGGTTGTAACAAATCTCAAAGTATCCCATTTGGATATTGTTTCCGAAACAGGCGACGTAAAAACGGACAAGACGTCAGTTCTAAATAAATTATATGACGCAGGAGATAATGCCGGAAAACAAAATAATGTTAGCCAATATTGCCACATAAACTCTTATGAAAGAGAACTTATAAATGACGTTAAACAAGACGTACAGCAAAAATACAGCTTTTGGATTTCACAGACATCCGGCAAAAGTGTTATGTTCGGAAACGTGTATGGAGTTTTACATAGACTCTTCTGTGTATGCTTTGAAACGGGGAAAGTACCAATGCATTGGGACTATGGAACGATACCACAATCTTAAAAGATCTTACTACAGAACCGACGAAATCCAACAAATTATAGAGGGATAGAGGTTATAACGTCTGTTTATAAAGCATACTGTAGCCTACTGAACAACCGTCTAACTAAACGGGCAGAGGACAATAATATTTTATCAGAGAACTTAAACGGATTTTGCCAAAAAAAGGAGCACTATAGACCAGTTATCTACAATAACGTCAATAATTAAGCGCCGCTTGCGTACTCTTAAACCAACGTTTACGGAATAAGACTTGAGTAAAGCATATGACACAATTGATCGTTACGCTTAAATCTCTGTACTAGAATATGCAACACTCCGTTAAACTTTAAAGTGAATCACTACAAAACTGAGGCTTTCTATGTAAAATCTGGTCTGTAACAATGGTGTTCGCTCTCTACGCTGGTCTTTAACTAACAAGTACATAAATGACGTAAGTCACAGATTCAACGCCAGTAACATCGGAATAGATATCGTCGACAACCTGATTAACCATCTCTTCTATGCCGATGACCTAATTCTTATTGCTAATCACGAAAAAGATCTTCAAAAACTATTAGGCATCTTAAGTACATGGTGTAAAAGAAATACAATGACAATAAATACTAAGAAAAAACTAAAATAATGCTTTTTCGCTGCCCAAACACAGAACGCTCAAACGCCGTCTGCACTAGCTGTAAGTCAAACATTGAATACACAGACCATTACTGGTATCTGTGACTCGTGCTGACGCTCGATTGGTCATTGTCGGCTCGGGTACTACTTTCATGTACCTCGGGTACCGTTAAGTATACTTACATGTACCCCGGGTACGGTAAATATACTTAAACGTACCCGGTCGATATTAGACTGTACCCGAATTGTATTCCCGCCAAAATCCAATGTTGTAAGACGCGCAACCAATTACCGTAAAACGATATTGTATATCTTAAACAAACACCTCTTTTGAAAAAAAACTGCATCAACATGAAATTTTAGTAAGAATTCCGATAATAAAGAGTCCATTTAACAGAAAATTGCAATAAATGTGAACATAATTATTTAAAAAAAAATAGCCGACAGCGACCGATTTAGCGTTAAAATTCCCGGGTACGTTTGAGTATTTTTACCGTACCCGGGGTACATGTAAGTATACTTAAGAGTACCCGGGGTACATATAAGTAGTACCCGAGCCGACAATGACCAATCGAGCCGTACTGACAGAACATTTTGATTTAAACTTTAATGTTACCGATAAATTTGTAGCTGAATCAGCAACACGTGCCCTTGGGTTGCTCATTTCCAAAGATAAAGCGTTCGGTGGGGATGCCGTTTGTCTTCAACAATCTCTACGATAAAATGGTATGGCCGATTATAAGCTACGGCACCGCCATATGGGGAGCTTGTGAATTCTCCTACATCAACGCTGTGCAGCACCGCGCAGGGAGATACTTTCTTGGCGTCGGCAGGTACACATCGAATGCGGCTGTCAATAGCGATATGGGCTGGGAACTTCGGCTGTGTGAACATGGACAGCACGCGACTGAACAAACGAGTTTTCGTTTGGTCGTATCGTAACCGCAAACGTTTCAACAATATAAACACATACTGACAATGTAATACCAAACTCTACATGCAAACGGATAACCGATCAAGTAGTGTGTTTGAAAAAAACAACAACAACTGGAAAACACGTGCTAACACCGCAACAGGCGGGCAGAATAAATTAAGAACTGATAAGAAATTTGAAACTAGTTTTGAGATTGAACCCTATCGTAAAGATTATAGTATGTAAACGGTAAGAAGAATTAAGTGCTTTAGCTAAATATAGATGTGGTGTGTACCCCTTAGAATAGAAACAGGCAGACACGAGGGAAAACATGAACGGACTTGCTTTCACTGCCTCACATAAATAGAAAATAAAGAACATGTGTTAATGCACTGCAACTTGTATGGCAGAATTCAACAAGATATGTTTGATAATTTTTTGAATATTGACCCGTGTTTCTTATCGCTAGATACTTCAATTAGTCTCAATTCCCCGACCCCTGGTGGCAATTTTGTACGAACTATTAACGAACTGATTCAAGATATCATTAAAACAAGTGAAATGTTCTGACCAAGTGATAACACGATTGGATAATTAATGTGAGTTTTAGAGTGTTAACTAGTTTTTACTATAGCCATGAGGGAAAATGCCCCGCCCACTGGCGGCCATGTTTTTAAAACAATCGGAACCATTTTCGAACTCGTCCAAGATATTATTTGGACAAATGTTGTCACCAAGTTTCATGAAGATTGGGACAATAAATAAGATTTCAAGAGTGTTAACAAGTATTTACTATAGCCATATAAGGAAACATGCCCCGCCCAATGGTGGCCATGTTTTTTCAACCAACCGAAACCATTTTCGCCCTCGTCCAAGATATCATTGGGACAAATCTTCTAAGTTTTATGAAGATGGGGCAATAAATGTGGCCTCTATAGTGTTAATTAGGTTTTACTATAGCCATATATAGCAATATAAGGAAAAATGCCCCAGTCCCCTGGTGGCCATGTTTTTCAACAGTCCAGAACCTTTTTCAAACTCATTCAAGATATCATTGAGAAGTATGTTTTGACCACGTTTCATGAAGATCGGACCATAAGTGTAGCATTTAGGGTGTTAAAAAGGTTTTACTATAGCCGTATAAGGAAAAAAGCCCCTCCCAATTGCGGCCATGTTTTCATGAAGATCGGACTATAAATGTGGCCTCTAGAGTGTTAACAAGATTTTAATATAGCCATATAGGGAAAAATGCCCCCCCCCCTGGCCGCCATGTTTTTCAACCAACAAAAACCATTTTCGAACTCTTCCAAGATATCATTGGGACAAATCTTCTGACTAAAAGTTTCACAATGATGGGTCAATAAACGTGGCCTCTAGAGTGTAAACAATGCAAATGTTGACACATCACTATGCGCGACGGACAAAATGCATCACAAAAGCTCCCCATGAGCAAATCGGAGAGCTCAAAACAGAACTTCAATAAACTGCCACATGTAGCATAGACATTACATGATCAGATCCCAACATTATATCCATACATACTCTTGCAAGAAAAAGAATATAAGTGAAACAATGTGGGTTAACTGTATTTATTTCATGCTTTCAAGTGTTATATAGAGAAATATCAGTGAATTAAAACTGATAATTTCACTATTTCAAACAGTGAAAATTAAGAGTGAAAATCATCGATAATTTTCACTGTTTTCTGTGAAATTACGTCATTTTTTGTCGAAATGACGTCATTATCCCAGCTCAATTATTTTGTTAAACTCTTAAAAAATGTATATAAACGGTGAAAAAAGCATAAAATAAAAAGAAAATGTGTTGGATTCGGTGGAATATCGATTTTAATTCACTCGTGATCATAGAAAATATATATTTTCACTCGTGGCTGGGCCACTCGTAAAAATATTATTTTATATGATCACTCATGAATTAAAATCGATAATCCACCAAATATCCTCTATGAAAACAAAATATTATTCAAGGGCCATTAGCTCTTTGAAAAACTCACTGGATCAGAATGACATGACAACAGCATATATCCATTCTATATGGATACCGACACAGACACTAAAAATGCATTAGAACATTTCATATAACAAATCAAAGAGAAGCAACTCCCTTAAAATATCAAACAATCATTGGAACCAAACTTTCTGAAAATATATGCACATGTTCAACCAATACACAACCGTTAATCACTGGCGCAACCTCATTTTATAGATGCATACAGAAACGAGCAACTGATACCTAAAAGGCGGCCGGCACTTTGGACCAAAGTTATTTTTATGATGGAACGATAAAGGCGATAACGTTTTATTTATTTTTTTCAACACATTTGCCTTAGTTTGAAAATCACTGTACATTTGTGGATGAGCTAATCTTTGCGAGATAAATCTTTGCTGAAGCACTACATGGCCTAATTTTTTAACAACTTGTTTAAAACTTTTTTTCCCTCCCTTTTGTTGAGTACAAAATATATGAAACAATCTACAAGAAGACTAAAAAAATCCAGTCTGAATAAAAACCAATGGATTAAAACTTAACTAGAGACCTGTTTGTGGTTGCTTGGAAGTCTGACTATTTCATTGAGACCTGTCTCCTGAGCATTTCTACAGAGGTCTGTCTAGAACCAGACTCGTTTCTGGTACCACTGGTATTGAGGTCAGTATCGGACACGACCCGAAACCGACGCGCCTCCTGGAATGGAGACTGCTGAGTGGTCGTTATGGATGATTCACTGGTGCCAAGGCCTTCATCTGAATAATGTGTATATGAAATTGAGATTAGACGGTTTATAGAGTTGAATTAACATGAATATCAGATTAGATGTGTAGGTTTATTGAGTTGAATACATATTATTAGCAACATTAATACTCCTGATTCAAATTTGTGTGCCAAGCTTTCACACTCTTTCAAAACCAATAACCTTGTGTTATTTTGACACCTTCATTTCCTGTTTTTATTAACACATTTCCATGAAAAATCACACTCTAAAAGAAACAAAAACATTACATGAAATAAATGACATGAACAAATAATAAGTATAGTTCAAATGATTTTTACTGCATTACACATGGGCACAACACAATTTGTAACCATACCATATTTAACCATTTTTCGAAATGCATGAAGCCAGACGCATAACTTTCTGTGAGGCAGATTTTGTTGAGCGCTCGTTGCTGCTCCCACTTTTGAACCGTGCCGGTCTGCGCCTCACCCGATCAGGTCATGGCTCCCTCCCTAGGGGCGTGGGGCTGAACATGGGGTACCTCCGCACTGAACACTTCTAAAGAGAAAGTATGGGTATGTGCCACTATTACACTGCTATGTTTTGTATCTGTTTTATCTCAAATTCACAATTGGATGACACTCTTACTGCTGTTTCATCTTATAATTAATTTGTTCAAAGATGTTTCAATTTTCAAAGTTTAGCCTTGCTCAAAGTGTTTTGTTGCTGACTCAACATTTAAATTTCAAACACTGACTTTCACATGCATACATAACATATTTATTTTGATTTGAACCTATTTATTTTAGCTCGATTTTATCTGAAGCCTATGGCTTATCTGAAATGCTCTTGATTTGGTTTTCTAGGATTAAAACCAGTACTTTGTGTCTATGGGGAAGATCTAAAGAACGCCCCTACAATGGAGATGAAACCCGTGACCTCCCGGTCGCTAGGCAGACACCATATCCGCTACGCCACTGTGACCTATAATTTGAATCATTTAGTCAAAGCTACGTCATATGTACTGCAATCAAGTTTTCTAACTACTCAACACATTTTTTCTATAACAGTAAGTAATCAACAAATCGCTCAGAAAGATTCCTTGTTAAACTATGTTTAAGACACACATTAATTTTTTAACCACAATGCTTCTGTCAGCTCATTTATTGGCATGCAAATTCTTTACTTATAATTTTATTTAGACAGAAAATTGTTCCTTTTGACTTATGTAGTTTTGTCTGACTTGCAACTGCTGTTTTCCAACAAATACAACATTCTATTATCTTTTTTATCAAGTTAAAACAAATGATATCAGAGTGCAATGATTACATAATATTGGAGATTACTTTGGACATTACCAAAATCAGCATGATTTAATGACATAAAACAGCTAAAACGTGAAGTTTTTTTAAGTTCTGCAATAAACTTGGTTAAAAAAGTATTGAGCCAGGGTGACCAAAGATATACCACTCACTTGTGACTGGATCCTTCTCAACAACAATTGGTGGATCTGAGAACTGGCGCTGATGACCTATCCGCACTGAGGCTTGCCTGTTAGGTGGATTGGGAACTCGCCCAACCCCGTCTTCACCCCCTCCCCACCCTGGGGCACCCTCGGTCGCAATGACCCAGAGTCAGGTTCCTGATCAGATGACAGGTTATCTTTGCTGCTTGATATTTTATGGAATCCAGAAGAAAATGGACTATCTGAAATACAACGAAAACAAGACTTATGTCAAGCAATATGGTACCCTGCCGATGTAACTCCACCATTTTCAGCAATATTTCTAGTCTATTTGTTGCCATAGAAACCAGAATTCTTGACGTAGGAACAAAACAAAATGACGTACATAATCTCCATATTGCCATCTGTCCATGTTCTAGTTTCATGAAAAAATATGAAGATTTTTAAAGTTATCGCAGGATCTAGAAAAGTGTGACAGACTCACAGACTCACGGACACACAGATCGCAAACCATAAGTCAACCGGTAGGGGACAATAATAATCAATAACTCATGATTATTTACGGATAAAATACTAATATAACGAACATTATGACAAATAGCTTATCATTATCTTTAGATCAATTATGGATAAATTATTAACACAATGAATAAGGATATAAGCAAAGTGATAATACTGAAAATGTTTATAGACATAACAAGAAATATCTTTAAAAAAGATATACAGCGTTGATTGTGGTAGATGTTTATGAACGATCAAAAGTTATCTCTATGAGATAAAAAGTAGCGGATGCCTTTTTTCTGCGCAGTTCTTAGCTACATCACAAGCAAATCAATTGACCAGTCGCCAAATTATCGATCGCTCCGCCCACATAGTCACGTGGTCTAGTGATTAGAAAACTCCGACAAGCAGATCGCAATTATAGCGGATTACGTGAGGGAAATTCTATATTTGCAATGATGTATTATGCTCTTTTCTATAATATAAATTATTAAAGCCGCACACTAAACTAAACTGCTTTGTAAAATGTTAATACAATCATAAAAACTTTAGAGAGAAATGGCGTAATCAAAATAAATGAGTTAACGGCAGACTGACTATCAGAAACGTTTCTTATACATATTATATAGGGAGTTGATGAAAAATCCGTTGTAAAAATGAGCATTTATTTCATATTGATTTTGAACTTGTATTCAACCGTCTGACAGTGAACCCGGTGGCTATTCATATATAATTTTGAAAATATTTTTATTTAATGCAAATGGCATATCCATATCATGATGGGTTATTTGGTTATTAAAAATGTTTAGATCTTTGTTTTATTGTGTTATTTTTAAAAAGACACCGATTTTTTTATTTAGATATAAATTAAATTTTGATTGTAACCATAATTTAATACAGGCCTAATTTTGTGGTTTCATTAACAGATAGTCTAATATGCATTTTATTTCATTTATGTTTAATGCGAACCTGTTACATTTCACTATCAAAAAATGAAATGTTGGTATTACGGTGCTGTTCACGAACATTCGAATTGAATACATTTAGCATATTATGCATTTGCTTATTTATAACAAGATGGCCCTTATATGTAAATTGCAATTTTCACATTTCTCCCCGTATCAATATATGTTGTATTAGAAATGTTGTTGTTGTATTATAAGCCGTACATTTTACACTTGAAGTCGCTTTAAGCTGGCTAAGCCGCGTTGAAATCACCTTTCTGTTGTTTTTACTTTAGTGAAAACAATATTTAAGTTAACAATTTATAATGATTTCCCTTGTTTATGATCCACAGAAAATAAATATATAATTGGAAATCATTTAAGTAATTAAATAGTTTTCTTTTCTTGTGTACAGTACCTAACAATGCCTTAATGTTCCTTCATTCTGAGATCCACGCAACATACTGTTATTTATTAATCATCGACAATTACGCTGAGATTAATAAGCACGTGTGGCAATTATTATGTTGCCCAAACTGCTTAATAATATTGTGCATCTAACGGTATAACACGTTTTATAGAACACACACCTGGTGTGGTTAAACTATTTATTGTGTTTGTTTTCTCATTACTCGTTCATATGTTCAAGAAATAAAGATAAATTAATAACCTTTTATAAAGTATGTATAGCACCTACAATTTTGAACAATGATCGAACAGTAATGATCATGCATTTGATATAAAATCTGTGTAAACTCTTAAAAATTACGTCCATTCCATATGTACAACACGCTTTGTTTGTCGGACAAAATGGCGGCCAGATAAGCGTTGCTGAGGGGTGTGTGAAAAATCGATATCTGTTTGGCTGATCGACAAAATGTGGGCGGAGTTGGCGACTGGTCAATTACGGGGTGTTGCGCCAGATTTCGTGGCTTATTTTGCTTTATGTGATATTATTACTCAGATATCTATATTTACAGAATAGAAAAACACAAGAAACATGAAAATAAACGAGTGCATATAGGTCAGCCGGCAATACTCGAATCTTAATTTAAATGCATAATTATAGTATAGTGAATTTTTGTGCTCATGCTTATTAAACTGGTCTAAATGGATAAATATTTCTAATTGATTTTATCAAAATTGGTCCTTATCATGCAAATGTTGAAAACATATTAAAAATCGATGATTGACATACCACAATAATGTCGCCGAATATCTTTATTTAGTATCTTTCTGATCAAAACAGACTTCAAGTGCACAAAGTTTACGAGACGGCGTTTATAAAGATTTCTGCAACTGACCGCAAACTGACCTTGATACCTTGCGGATTGGAATGCAATGCATTAAAGTTAGGTAACAATTCTGCTGCTGAAACGACGGCTTGTTTACGCCAACTGTACACGACCAAGGCAACAGCTGTGCCTAAAATATTGATATATCGACAAAGCGACTAAACGAACTATTTACTCCACCA
The DNA here is from genome assembly GCF_020536995.1 of Dreissena polymorpha. Taxonomy (NCBI): domain Eukaryota; kingdom Metazoa; phylum Mollusca; class Bivalvia; order Myida; family Dreissenidae; genus Dreissena; species Dreissena polymorpha. Next base: position 7,589,541 of record NC_068367.1, on the reverse strand, counting down.
GACAAAAAAAAAAAAGCATAGATTCCAATTTTTTCCTTCAATGAAAAGATCACAACCCCTTCTGCGAACTCCGGTGATGAACTGTATATAAACTCTGACTTTCACACACTGGCCGCGAATTGACCCGAAACCTCGCGGGTTGAAATGCAATGCAAGTAAGTACTAAAGATGAGAATATAGCCTTTAATATAAACGCTTTTGCGCTGGTAATTCTCTGAAAATAAAAGGTGAACGCACAAACTGTATTTATGTCGAAAATTGATTGTAAAACTGTTCTATCTATTGAGCCTTTTCATTAGAGATAAAATTGTTTCATGCAGTAAAACAGTGTTACAAAGACGCGGATATGTTTCCAATGTTCTGGTGTTAAACTCAATCAGCCAATGGAATAAATGAAGTGTATTCGTTCGTACCTAGCCGCGGGAAATTTTATTTGAATATTATTGGACACTTACAAAGGTCAAGTCAGGGTGAAAAGCTGGCTTAATACAGCTTACGCCGAAAAAAACACATAGAAAACAAAAAGGAAACAAATGTTAATAAATACATGTATATACAATTGTACTGGGTGTAATCAGTACTGTGGATGACTGGCCGCCTAACTGGAAGAGAATGAGCTGAAATTATATACAGGTATCATCAATAGTTGCAATTGATTTTTTAAAGCTACAACAATAATATTTTTCATATGGCATCTGCAAATGGCCCATATTACCGCTAACAAACATAAAATTCATGTTTGTAAGCGGTAATATGGGCCATTTGCAGATACCACATGTACAAATATTATTGTTGTAGCTTTCAAAAATCCATTATAACTATTGATGATACCTATAAGATGATGCATGGCTCATATTTACTCAAAAGAATGTTCATCAGGATGTTGGTAAGAACCAATGCGTAATCTAGATAGTGATAATTGGCATTTTATTAACATCTAAACATAAACGAAAACGAAATTTGCTTAAATGTTAAGGCCAAAAAATGTCCGTTTCTGGTCTCCTTGAAAAAAAAAACACAAGTTCGGTAGGCAGGTTTTGTTTTCGGGTACTAGAATTGAAGGCTACTTAAGCTTATAATAATAATGCTTTGTTTGCTTGATATTGCATCTTATATGAACGAAAATGAACGATTTTTTTTATTATTAATTTATTTTATTTTTTGGCGACCCCAATAAAAAGTTGAGGGTCGACGCCAATTCGGAGACACGGTCGGGCTACCGGAAACGGACCTATTTTTTTGGCCTAAAATGCTTCTTAATTGAGAATAGGTATGTCGCGACGATCCGAATAAACCGTTAACGGTTGCACGGGGAAAACATTGACAACACGATAACTTCATAATAATGAGCAAAAGACAGCACTCTTCAACTGCAAGTGAAAGCAACACAGCCGATACTAGCCTCCTGGATTTACCCGTTTTCGAAACTCTAAACTCAAATGAATAAATCAAGCAAACCAAATAAGAGGTAAAAAATCGAAGACGGAACAGGACAAAACAAACCAAAAAAGTATGGCGGACTTTACAACCAAAACCGCGATAGAGAAAACTGAAACCTCTATGAAACACGCCTTGACAATCGCATTGTCGCCATCGTACTATCGCGTTGTCGCCATCGTACTATCGCATTGTCGCCATCGTCCTATCGCATTGTCGCCCTCTGGATTTTAATGTGTAAACACGATGGCCCTAACGGTATTCCGTATACTTGTATACGAATCATATGTAATTGGTATTAATTCTTATTACTGTCGCGCTATTGTCATCATACTGACATGTTATTGGCAGAGCACGCAAAGGACCCCACGTGCACCCGTAAAGGTGCTCAAATGCACAAGTAAATATAATAAGGTTGCACACACAGACGATCAAATGCTTAAGTAAAGAAATCCACTTGCTCTAATTAAGTTGATATTTCTGGCATCATACCTCATTTTGACACGGTCATTGTTCCTTATTTGAAATAAAAATACCACCTCTTTGCATTGGCACTGGTAGGAGGAACGCGACAGTACGATGAATATAACGCAGCAGTAAGTTCATGAAAGCACTACAGTAAGATGATGATTACACAAAATTTGAAAACTATATCGCATTTATATTGTAATATCAACTTTGTACAGTCGTCGTATTGCGATTTCGTCAGCGTTATATCGCATTATTATAAGGCAGTGGCTAGCCGTACGGCCCCGTACGTATAGCCTTTCCTATGGGGATTGTCTAGCCGAACGGCTTAATAAAGTATAGAATTGTCATTCAGTGCTGTTTATAAATAATAAGTTTGTTTAAGCTCATAGAAGTACACGCATTCTGCATCTGTTTCGGCTTCCTATCATATAATACGGTTTCTAATTTGATTCTTTAATTAGTCGAGGTTCCTAAGTAAGGTGTAAAAAAATTGTTTTAATGAGTTGCGGAATCGATATTATGAAATTCAGTGACGTCAAAGGTAGTTCTTAGAAATTGAGTTACACAAATAACTTAAATCGGTTCCTAATTTGATTATTTAATTAGTCGACGTTCCTAAGTTTTTTTATTTAATTTAATACGGTTTCTAAGTTGATTCTTTCTTTAATCAGTTCTATTTCTAGTTCAGTGAGCGTTAAGTTTTTGAACCGACAATTATATTAACCAATGTCCCCGAGTAACATATCCTCCAGGGTTTCTTGAAAAAAATCGTATTGGTGGAAAAATTCGACTTTACATTCATTTGCAAACATCTCCGACAATGCACGCGTGTAAATGTTTGTTTCTTTTCGTTCTTTTTGGTAATGGTATATGCAAAATGTAAACATTTATTTTCAAAACCCAATCCGCGCCTCCTTCTTATGTGTATTTGCCCGTACTCTCCTATAATCATAACCTTTGTCTCATTGTTTTTGTTTCAGGTCAACGTGTTTGCCTTCACTTGCTTTTACTGCTTTTACTTGCTTTTACTGTCCCAAGAAGTCGATATCATTGAGAAAAAAAACTGTCAAACACATTAACATTTGTCACAAAAACGACACAATGCGTTACAAGCAGCTGGAACTTGATAGTGCTACCGGATTATTCGGTTATCGGACTCGAACATATAAAGGGGTTACTCCATCTACCCATACAATTGTAGTTATAGACGATAAATTAGTTACCGAAAGAAGACTAAAAACAACAACAAAAATCTCGAATGGAAAGGGTGCTGGTGAAATATGCTTAGCTATTTTTGTACAGAGAATTCGATCACATACGACCAAATAATTGAACATGTGAAAACTAAACACCTGGGCAACATTATGAAAATCCGACGGCTTGAACTTGATGAAAACAATGGAATGTTAAGATATCGAACGAAAACATGAAAAGGTACATCCATCATCATTTGAAAATCAAATTGTAAATGTAAATCAGAACGAAGTGAACATTGAACAAGCTGCTAAAGCTTTTGATAGTGATTTTGGAGACACATACATTCACCACGACACATCATCTAATGAAACAATTTTTCTGGTTGAAAACAGACATTTACACGCGTGCATTGTCGGAGATGTTTGCAAAGCTGTCAACTTGAGGTCATGTAAAATAGATAAAAATTTAGTTCACATTTATGAAAGTCTACCCATAATTGGAATTATAGGCAGAAAATATTATTATTAATGTTTAGATTGCCTACTGGACGTATATTTTTACCTGTATGAATCAATTGCTTTACATTTACAATGATTATTAAACAATAAAAAAAGATACAAATAAGCTGAAATTAACTTAGCTTCAGAACGGATATAATTATAAAACCTCAAAGTTCAATGAAAATAATCTGCACTGCATCAGAGTGGGCATAAATCAGCTGTAATAGTGAGCTTTTAAGTTTATAAATGAACTGCACTCATGTCATATATCAACATCTTTGTACAACACCATGTCATATCATTTTTTTATCAACGTGTTGAATGTAAGGTCAAATTTTTCCACCTATACAATTTTTTTAAGAAACCGTGGCGGATATGTTACTAGGGGACATTTTAATTAATTTAATTGTCGGTGCAAAACTTCTTCACTAACATACCTTTAAAGAAATTTGTAAATAAATTGCTAAATATGGGAAAAATCCTTGCATCGTCGACTTTAAATAGCCATATTTCAATAAATCCTGAATATTAATAGCCAGGATTTTTTTAACATACATGGTAATACCTCCTTTGCATACACCGAAATATATTTTAATTCAAAAATGCCTTTAAACAATTATAGAACTGGATTTACTTACCCTACCGAATTTCATCGAAATCTATCGGCAACTTCTCCTAGCACATCTAACTTCTCACAGCATATCGGGTTTCCGAGGGTGATTATTAACATGAGTCGTATCGTTTAGCGTTTTTTTACGCAAAATATACGAGAAAGATTGAAAAATCCATACGTCTCTGTCCTGATGCAATATGCATGAAAATGGACCTCATAATTACAACGTCATGTGTCATATAATTGACATCATGGAAACATTGTAAAAGTAAAAAAAAAACAATAACATCAGCAACGTTTAGTTTGTCTTTCCTGCGCCACATGATCAATTTCACATTTATAGAACAACGTAACGTCACACAATATGGTTAGGCTGAACCGAGATGATATATCATATTCTTCTGCGAGTCTATTCACTTTAAATATTATTAATTACACAATATCAATAAACACTGTTACAATATAGCATTGTCAGTGCCCACGCTTCTAAGTTCATCAATTTGATTTATTAATGATTTTGAATTATGAACATGTTCGATATCGCACGTGAAATATTTGCATAATTGGTCGTGCATGCTATGTTATTTTACAAGCGGTGAACTGAAGTCGATATTGTAAAATTAGCCCCGATTTAGCGCGGTTCCCACGCGTTACAATCCCATTTTTGTATTATCGGCTCTTTAACCAATATTTTCCTTTTGATGGCGCGATCAATATACGACCAAATCGAGACGCCAGAACGACATCGTCACAATGACGTCATTGATGCTTCGATGAATATTCATAGAGCACCTGTCATACGTTCCAGCATCAACAACTCTTAGGAAAGAAATATGTTATCATTTTTTGGAACATTTTCTGCCTGGAATAACTTTTAAAACGTAAAATTCGGATGGTATGTTTGTAATTAAGTATGTGGAGCATACATTTTCCGATTCTGACTGGAATTCTATTGTCATTTTACCATGGAATAAATGCAAGTGCTAGTCTAAGAATTGATCGGCAGTTTCCATTGGGTGTCATTGGTAAGTCAATGTCGCAGAAAGGCTTATTTTGTTGTTTTGTCTATATATGGAATTCATGTGTAAGTTTTGTATGTGTGTTCGTTTTATGAGGTAATTATAGTAATATGCAATTCTTGACTTAATTATTGAAGTAACTTGACCTGTAGAATCTTTTGTTTTCGAATCTGTTCCGATAAATTCCTTGTTGATCTTAGTGGAATTGATCAGACATCGCTCAAGAAACGCTTGCAGGGATGTATAAATTTGCCAATTAAATATGAAAATTGGAAAACGCAGGTTTCAAACCCACGAAATTAAAAAGAATAGAAAGTCAAATCATTTGTACGCCAAACCTCATTGTATTTTTCTTCTAATGGTGTTTAGAACACTTCTGATAGATAAACTGGAAAATTATAATGACACTGAAATTTTTGAATGTCTGATTTCACAGGTTACGAGAAAGTATACATGTGGATGATTATATAATATCACTGAAAATTTGTTTAAAGCCATACAAACTGACTAATAAGACTTTTTTGGTTTCAAATCTTGACATTAAGACAATGTGATCTGAATTGCTATATATCTTATCATTGATTGGTGTAATACAGTTCTCATCTCAGTCCTTTTATTATTATATGTTTACATTGTTAGATACAGTCATCTTCTGAGGGCTGATATATATTATTTTCAACTACCGGTGGCATCAAGTTACAACACTTTTAAATTGAACAGTAATCTTAAATTTAGTACTTACTGCATAAAATTGATTGCTTATTAAGCTCGAGACATTGGGATTGGCGGTGAAGAGACATACAAGTTTGACAGTTTATTAAATTATTTCAAGGTCAAGTACAGTTTTTCAATGGAATTAAAGACATGTTTTTTTATGGCAAATGACTCTTAAGACAATTTTGAGGTTGGTTTGAAGCATCCATTGTACTGAACCATTATTTAAAGAAGGAAACAATAAACTATAGGCATAGTTAAAAAAGAACTTGCATTTTATCATTATTTAGTTAACTCAGACAACTATCCATTTAGATTACAACCATTATAATTTTGATCTGTAATCAGCAAGACACTTTAGAAAAATGAATTTTTCACACCTTTTTCTAGGATAAATAATATGAATTGGACTTTGAATGGTTATGAGTTTGACAAATAAATAATGGTTTGTTATCTGCAGTTATAAAGCATAACTTTAGTTATTACCTTGTGTTTGAGTTAGAAATCTACCGATTATCCAAAGCAACAAGACACATTGACTGTGTACTCAGGTGTACTGCTTTATTGATGACGACGGCGGTCATGTCTATTGTAACCACAGCCCCAATCTTTGCTTCCATGTATATGTTTTTTCTTAGCAGTCACAGAGATTACCGGAATAAACCCCCTTCGGAAGAAACCCCCTTCGCTAAAAACGGCAGGGCGGAAGAAACCCCCTTTCATAGTTTGCATACGCGGAAGAAACCCCCTCGCTAGTTTTGCATACGCGGAACAAACCCCCTTCGAGTTTTCAGACAGGCGGAATAAACCCCCTTCGTGTTTTCAGACAGGCGGAATAAACCCCCTTCCTAAGTGTTAAGTCTTTCCCTTGAACATGTCGGCGGCATGGGTGTGCTCTGTCACTGACTTCACTACGGTGAGCTGAAACATAAAGCATATAGATGAAACAGGTCAATCGTTTTACTTATAATATCAAGTACTTATTCATTTGTCCGAGCCTTTTTAAAAATGTTAATATGACTAATATGTGACGAATTGGAATTTTATGCAAAATTAATATTATATAAAAATTATCGCAATACATGGGTTTTGTAGAAAAAGACTCATTTATTTTTTAGTATAAGTACATGGTATAATATTACTTACCTCTAGATCAGTGGTAGCAATAGCACGGCATTTCTGTGAACCCCGTTGGTCACACTCCCAACGCTGGCTAACCGCTGACTTTGCTTTCTTCGTGTAGCAGTACCCCTAGTAACACAACTTCTGCCCACCATTGTTGTTCTTGATGATCTCCATTATTGATATATTCGAAATACCAACGATGTGTATATATATATACATACCAATTAATCGAGCAAATGTAATTAAAAAAAACTGTACATAACTTCACACGAGCCGCAAAGGCGCCGATCATGACACAACTTCTCATCATTATCTACAATAGCCGGTACATTAAAGGACCTTTTATATAATTAAATGCAGGTGCGAATATCTATTTCCAAACTGTTATGTGCTGAGTAAAGAGGTGTACCGGCCGTTTGTTCACAAGTTGTTAATGATGAGATGCTCGTGTGTATTTGTCTTGCACGCGTTTCAGTGAGATTATATCATTTTATATGCGTTAACTTGTACTTGATTGATAAAAATAACAAACACACAAAATTAGCGCCCAGAGCCGATAGTGACGAAGATATTTCGTACATATTTTCCTATAATAACCGAAGCATTCGTCTTTAAAAAAAATGAATCATGCAAAAAAACGTGCTTCCCGAGAACTTTCTGAAAATGAAATCGAATTTCTGTAAACAATTACCGTGCGTTTAAATGTAACTAAATCGTCTGGAAGGGGGTTTGTTCCGTTATGGAAGGGGGTTTATTCCGCCTGTCTGAAAACTCGAAGGGGGTTTGTTCCGCCTATGCAAAACTAGCGAGAGGGTTTCTTCCGCGTATGCAAACTATGAAAGGGGGTTTCTTCCGCCCTGCCGTTTTTAGCGAAGGGGGTTTCTTCCGGAGGGGGTTTCTTCCGTACACCGTCACAGAACAAAGAGACTTCTTCTTATTCCAAAATATGGTTAATATAAGCTCCCCAAAATATTGTTACGGTCTAGATTGACCACTAATTTGGTATTAATGAAGCCAGTGTTCTGTAAGGAAAGATTTATGGGGAAATGATACATGTAACAGCAAAGTGTGTATCTGTGTGGTTCTTGAAGTGGGGATGGATTATTTCTTTTTGGTTAGACTGTGTTATTAAAGAGTTTTCCTCTCTAATGTTTCTTATTAAGGCTATAAAACAGTTACAAATACTTAAAATGACTGAATTAATGAATGATGGTGAATTTGAACACACAAAAAGTAAGTACATGTCTGGCCATTTCACAAATTATTGGCATTTTGTGACTTGTTGATCAATGATTCAGGTGGCCAAGTATGGATTAATATTGCAGAAAGGAAGAAACAATTTATTTAGTATGTACTACTCTCTGATCAGATTCTCTGAAGCATGAAAAATCTCTGATGATTAACCTTCCATTAATGAATCAAAAAAAGATGATCCCTGTTCCATAAAGTCCTCCATTCTTTTAATGCAATACAATTTTGCAGGTTTTCAACATCAAGGTGCATATATTATATTTTCAAATAAGCAAAAGGAAGAAATTTATACACATTTGTCAAAATAAATTATTTTGGTCATAATGCAAGTATGAGAAATTGTTTAAGTTATACCTGCTAGTTTTAGTTGGAAATGATTAAAGCAACATGCAATTATATATTTCAAGTGTTATTTCTAGCAAGACACAGTACTTGTTATACCTTGAACATATATTTTACATGTATTGAATTCAATTGTGAACACCTTGTATTTGTATGTAGACAATTTACAAGTACTTGAAGCCTGATTATTGACTGTCTGTCAACTCATGTGATAAAACATACAAAGATCCCATGGAAATCAGTCTTCTAAATAATGTAAATTCCAACCATGGCCTGATGGTAGAATTTATCATTTTCTGGACCAATAAAGATTTCTTTCTTCAGTCAACGACACATAGCGCTTGAGTGTTTAACTGTTGTATCTCATATACACGTGTTTAGTAAAAACTACAGTTTTACAACCATTAATGGAAATTATACATGTTGGCAGCTGACGGACATTGGCTAGTAATGTCTTGGACTCTTGGTAACAGAATGAGTCAATGACTGTTATTGCATTTGTTAGTTTTCTTTATTGATCAGTATTCAGCCATCTCAGAATTCTATTTTCCCTGTAGTAAATTTCTTGCTTTTTACCAGCTTTCTGATAAAAACAAACTGCTATGCACATTGGCATTTAGATCTTTGCTGCAAAGTGTGGTTCAGTTAAATATTGGACTGTGTATTTTTTGGCAACCCTCAATAAACTTTCTTAGTTATCTGCATATTATTATGCCCCCCTTCAAAGAAGAGGGGGTATATTGTTTTGCACATGTCGGTCCATCGGTCGGTCCGTCGGTTTGTCCACCAAATGGTTTCCGGATAACTCAAGAACGCTTAGGCCTAGGATCATAGGTACATTGATCATTACTTCAAATTAGCAGTGCATCTCGTTTATTCCGTTTTTGTAAATCACTTTTTGGTAAATATTTACGATAAAAGCTCTCAATTATTTCTTTAACACAAACCTTGCCATTTTTCTATAGTATCAAATAAATTTTAAGTGACTATTTATAGATTTGATGAAATATTGCCTCTGAACATGCGTCAATCCCCTGACGTGTTGTGTGCTTGTTAAAACACTAAATACACTCACAATACACATGACGCGACGTTGTACATGCTGCATAATTTTCGCGCTCTTTTTGATTGAGAAGAAGATTAGACACCAATTAAATTTGCACTGCTAATTTGAAGCAAGAATATTTTATCATTGTGGTAACATGTAATTTAACGTTGTGGTAACATTTACATGTACACTCGGATTTGAAACGCGTTAACATCGACTTACGAGAATGGGGTTTTGGATTACAAATTTAATTATTCCCATTTGAGATTTCAACAAATATTAACAGTTGCGTTATGAATTCAACGATAATTTGTTTAAACACTTTACGAGTTGAATAAATGTTTTGACGGAATTATGCATGAATTTCACGTTGTCAACGAGGATTACGGCCAGTTGCCATCATCAGTCTTTTAAGTATCGATTATCGGACAAAACATTTACAAGTGTGCGTAATTAATTCAACGAAAATGTGTTAAAGCGCATTGCGTGTCGAATAAATATCAGAAAAACGAGGTGAATCAGTTCTATAAATGGACATCATGAAATATACATGTAATGGAATAAAATTGTTATCAAACCGCGAGTTATTTGCACAATCTACTCGCTATAAGTAATTAATTGTTTACCACTTGCAATTAATTTCTTGTATTAATTATGAGTCATAGGTAACACTTGTTTACAGTAAAAAGGTGTGATGGTGATGACCGAAACCGTCTTTAATGTACTGTACTGTACTAGTTACCGGTTTTATATTACGTTAATGGTTTAACTTCTTGCTAATCAAGCTGCGATGAATTCTTACTTCATGCCCGACGTCAAAAAAAAAGGTTGATATTTAATTCTGCCCTCATAAGCATTCGTGTAACCGATTGGTACAATGAACATCACAGTTAAACGACTGGAAAGTTACCTGATATATCCTTGTCAGCATTTAAATGACTGTGTATTGTGGCTAGAATAATCGATATGCGCGTCTTATCAGTGGATTTTCCATTACCCCATGTGGTGTTTATGGCGATTACTTGTGAAAGTAGGTACAGATTACTCTTTTTAAACAGGGAATATTGATACACTGATTGAGAAACCTTGATTTTGTTTGACAATCTCCACTTTCTTTTAGTGAAAAATACACTGATCGGAAAATTTCAAGCGCCCCGGGGACTCTGATTTTAAAATTCAAGCGCCCCGGTGAGAGATCGTTAAATGGCCTGTGCAAAGCCCTGAATTAAGTTATTTTATAGATGTACATTTAATAGTGGTGTCGATTGTTCCAAATTTGAAATCCTGAAATTTAGGCCGGGGGTCTAGGAACCGCAGCCGCAGGAACCCAACAGGAATAAAGGGCAGATCCCCCACCCCATCCAGAGCCCTTACTCATTGTTCTTTTTTTATAGTATTTCCAGATGTATTTTCAGGTGAATACAATTCAAAATAGTATAAACCACACCGTCCGTATCACCACATGTGTATTCGTCATTCTATTTCTTCTATAAAGAACTTCGAAAATGAATTATAATCGATGAAAAATAATATTTCTGAAAACAACAGTCCAAAAAATTTTAAGCGTTTTGCACATGAAATAAAATGGACTATTAAAGCCGTTGCCAGAAGTCAACATTAAACTCAGAAATAAGGAAAGCAACAAATGCAAAATTAATGAACAGCAAGTTTTTATTTCATAAAAGCATTGTACAGCCATATAGCATTATATACATCATCAAATTTATTGTACATACAGTTGTACACACCAAAAATGAGAAGATGCACCATGTACATTTTCTAACAAAAAATATTTTTTTTAAATAAAATTATTTGCCTACCTACCTACCTACCTACCTTAATTTTTTAGGCCATTTCAGTGGAAACATACATTTTATTTAGGCCTTAGTCAAATATTACAAATATATGTTTGGTTTGAACGGCTGAAGGATTTATATATTCGCGAAGGCGTGTGAGTTTTCTTGATGGCTAATATATACTGGACAGGTGGTTTTTTCCGAGTAATCCGGCTTCGCTTCAAAACACAAGACCAAAATCTTCATGCTAACTTTTGTGAGTCAAATAGTTATTAGGTAGGAGATCTGGAACAACTCTGTAGATAAGGGGAGAATGCTTTTGTTGGGTACTGATCAAGATTGTAATTTAGATTTATTCCTGTTGTCCACAATCTGTTTAACGCTGTCCTGAATATCGATGGATGTCCTTTTTTCCCTGGAAATATTTGCTTTGACTGGACAATACATTTGGTATTGGCTCATTAAACAAATTATCTGCTTTGACAGGACAATGCATTTGTTATTGGTTAATTAAACAAACTGACCAACACTTATAGGATAACATATCAGACTGTGCAATTTGTATGACCATAAATTACCATGTTATATCAGTGCTCCAGCTATGATTAGAAAAGGACAGGGTGTTCTTATATGCATGGCAAATATTGTTCTGTAATTTATTAAACGCATTTCACTGTGAATATTGAGTCAAGTAAATAAAACTTCAAATAAAAGTAGCTGCATAATAATGTGACCATAAAAAAAAAGGCATGTAGAGGTTCTGAGGGGGAAGGGTTGGACATACAGGGGTCTGGGGCCCTTCAGTTTAGGCATAGCTTCAGCACTGTCACCATTACAAAAAAAACTAGAAAAAAACAACTGAATACACAAGAAATAGCATATTCTAATGAGCAGTATACCAACAATCTACTTAGAATTTTAAGTGTAAGATTTTTTCCGATTCCAGTACAAAAATATTATATTTGCATCATTAATATATCTATATTGGTATATCGTATTATTTTCTTGAGATATTATCACATATAAGTGTCATATATTGCAACACAAGTCTTTTGAACAGGGCTATAGTGCTGAATAATGCTGCTGCTGCTGCTCTTAAAAATACACTGCAACGTCGATATATCACGGTTGTTGGGGTCCAAAGATCGCAAGTGCGATTTATCCGGCGCGCGATATAACTCGAGAAATGTCTAACTAAATTGTATTCTGGTTAATTTGTCAAATTTCCCCAATGTTTTCATTTTATATACGGCGCTACTACATATTTGTATAGTGATAATTGCAAACCAATTCTACAATAAACATTTTTCATAACTACATTCGTATCTGTAATTATCATAAAAACCAAAATGTAAATTATATTTTTCATTTTCATGTAGGATCGCTTGCGAAACAGTTGAAAACAAGAATTCTTGCCGTAAAAAAACGTATAAAATATAATTGTGCATATATTCGAATTTACCGTTAAAAACAGTCCTAATGAAGGAACTGAAACAGCGTAACAGTAACTATACAGCGTGTTTGAATTATATTTTATTAAGAGGAAATGTCAATGCCACATAATTCCCGAGATACCGCGGTACTTTAGTTGACATTTACAACGAAACTTTAAATGGAAATTAAATTATCTCAATGTTGTACCCGCTAAGAAACTTTTATTTAGAAATAAATACACCCACGCCAATTTTCACGCGCTTTTTATCAGTACAAAGAAATTCATTACCAGCACCGTAATTTAACGATTTATATACCAGTAAACTGCCATTATCACCTTTGAAATGACACTAATTGGTTATTTGTTAAGTGTTAAAAACGACCCCAGACGTGTGTGTACACAACACTGTCACTTATCGACTGTATTTCACGCTTCACTGCATGCCATAGTAAGCCGCGACATATAGGGTGTTAATACTAGCTAGAACCGGTTTTTTGCTTAAGTTAGCGAATTCTCAGATTAAAACATGTCATTTAGTGATCATGCTCGTCTGATTTTTGGGAGCCATAGGCAAAGCGCGATATATTGGACAGCGCGATATAACGGTCCTAGATATATCGGCGTTGCAGTGTAGTCACTTCGGTGTTTATATTAATACCAGCATATTTCCTCACCACTTTGGGAATGGTACTGGTACCAGTCAAATAGGGAAAACAGACATTCCTAAAAGTATTTTACCCTTTACCACTTAGATATGTGTTTTCACTCATTTGTTGTCCCTTAGAAAGTAACATTTAATTTAAGTCCTTTCTTATTAGATTAAAGTTTAAAGGCTTCATTTCCAACCCTTACAATGTAGATATTGATGAGCAGCAAACAGCATTAAACCTGAACAGACTGCAAGTTACTCGCATGCTGTTCTGGTTTTATGCTGTTTGCACATAGCCATTTTCACATTGCTAATGAGTGGGAAAGGGTTAAGGTCCACAAGACATTCGGTCCTGTGGACTAAAACATCACGTCACCAACTCAAATTGATTGACATAATGATAATTGGAAAAATGAAATGGATAATAAACAACACAACACTGAACAATGAACACAAATCAACAACACACTCACAGTATTGAAAAGAAAAAATATTTAAACCAAAAATTAGTTAAAAACAATGCAATTCTTAATTGAAAATTCAATATGAATTGTATACTGGTATGAAAATTGTTTCGTTGGATAACCTGCGTCTGAATGAACCAGGTTTGTGTCAGTAGACTCGACCGTCCATGAAACTTTGTTAGAATCAACATCGACAACTATGTACTGGACTCATGCAATATTTAATTCATAATCCCCATTTTGATAAGTCAGAATCGTATAAATGAGTGATTGATAATCAATTTCAGAAATTAGTTTGGCTGCTTTTATGTTACACAGAAATTGGTTACGGCTTCATGGCATTGACGATTTGAACCATTGTGAATCAGTTATGTGTGAATAACCCAGTGTCACTATTAATGGAAAATTTCAGTGGTTTTGTGGCCGTTTCTTGGCATTGCTATACCTACCACACTTATCAGTCCTTAACGTGTACTCCTCTGTGAAAAAAACGTGGCCAGTTACTAATAAGACTGATATTGGCAATCTGGTGTAATCCTCATGAATATTGTGCATTTCATGCTTAATATTGTCAAAACATTTACTGCGACAAGTAAAGCTGTTTAACAAATTATTTAATTACCTAAAACTGTAAATGTTTTGTTGCATTCTCTGCATTAAATGACCATAATACAATTTGTAATCCAAACAAGCTTTTGAATGTTAATATTTACGACATAAGCCATATTATCCAATTTTAGCCTCAAATAAACAGTGCACAAGTCATGTATATTTCGTGTTGAATGTTCATTCTTTGTTCCGATAAAAAGCAGCACATTTGTTTTTATGATGTCCTGGATGAGTTTGAAAAATGGTTCCTGTCTGTTGAAAGACATGGTTGCCAAGTGGCGATGCTTTTCCTTATATGGCTATTGTAAAACCTTGATAACTCTCTAGAAGCCACATTTTTAGTCAAATGTTCATGAAACTTAGTCAGAATATTTGTTCTAATGATAGTTGGGCATAGTTATACAATGGTTATGGTTCGTCAAAAAATGTGGCCATCAGGGTGCAGGGCATTTTTCCTTCTATGGCTATAATTAAACCTTGTACTCTAGAAGTCACATATTAAGTCCAATGGTCATGAAACATGGTAATAACATTTGTTCTAATGATATCTGGGCAGAGTTTAAATATGGTTCCTGTCCATTCAAAACATGGTCGCCAGGGAGCAGGGCATTTTTTGTTGAATATTGGACAGTCTCATGTAAACATTTCTGTCTTACATTCCATTCAATTGCTTTTACCACACAATAAAAGCAAGAGAAGCTGTGCATATTATGCACGGAAGGAATTGCCAAGTTGACAAGTTGATTTCTTCTCCATACTTTGAGAACAACCAAATGGAAGAGAATTTGTAAACAGACTTTGTATGGATCTTATGGATACCAAAGTCCATGATATCATCTATGGCATTGACATTACCCAGCCCACAGAGGTTATTTAATAATCAATACCTCTACAAGGCAAATCCTTAAATGAACATGGCATTTACATGCCTGCGACACATATAGGCCTTTGATTATGATTTCTTATCAGTCTTTGATTATGATTTCAACAGAGCTTGAACAGTATTGGATTCATTTCAGAGTTAAATGAATTTTATGATGATGTTTGTTGATGTGAGGCTGCCCTAACAATAGTTTTCTGTGATGAGAATGAAATTTAACATTGACGTGTTTCACAATATTCTTTTTAATTTATTTATGTGTGTTTTTCTAGAACTGTTTAAATGTAATACCACTTGAAAAATGGCTATACAGTCTGTATATAATAAAAAGTGACTTCTTTAAATAGTGAAATATATGACATGATAACTTTCTGAATAAAGTTGCAAAATCAAAAGTTTTAATAGACATTCATGGAAACCTACCAGGTTTGGACAGTCTGCTTACCTGAAGTTATGACGCCTCAGCTTTCTGATGTTGAGATAGTCAATAAAGAGGACTTGCGATGGACATATTTTTGTCCCCTACCGGTTTCACCGCAGGGGACTTACATGTATGCTTTGCGCTCTGTGTGTCCATCAGTCTGTCACACTTTTCAGGATCCTGCAATAACTTTAAAAGTTCTTCATATTTTTCCATGAAACCTGGATAGAAGGCAATATGGGCATAATGCTTGTCATTTCATTTTGTTCCTACGTCAAAAATTGTGGTTGCTATGGCAACAAATAAAAAAAAATTCTGACAATGGTGGAGCCGGTAGGGGACATAATATTGTTTGGCAATAGTCTTGTTTTCTTTTTAACTGGAAACTAAACCATTGCTTGTTATGCTATTCAATATCTTCAGTTTATGATGCATTGCTTTCCTTGCAGCCTCAACCAATAAATAATTTGATTTAGTTGGTGTTGGCCTTTTAATCAATAGCCTAGTGGACATTTAATTGTCTTTCAGACACACATCAATTATCTGGACACTAATTTGGTCACTTGAGAACTGATTGGATTTATTTATTTGGTTAGCATTTTGATATGGTATTTTCAGACAAATAAAAGGCAAAGGCATAATGTTAACAAAAAAGACTGGAAAATAGACTGTTGACATATTATTTGAAGAAGCAGGGAGTACATTGCTTTGCACCTGTCTTTCTTTTGGTTGGTCTATGGGTCAGATTTTCAAATAATCAGTCTCACGGTGTAAATGCATATCGGTGGCCTCTCTGTCAAAATGCTGCTTCTCTGTTCATTCTCGGCTGCCTCTCTGTTATATACAAGAAAATGGATGATCGGCATTCACAAAACAGGCAAGAAAATATAAAATTGAAACCCGTAAACACATTTGTGCATAAAAAGAGGAGGTCCATGAATTGAAGCATATATCCAGCTAGATGTTCACAGTATTCCGCAGGTCCAAACACATATCACAACCTCTATCGAAGATGGAATGATGACGAGGTTGGTGGAACAATTGTGCATACATGCCACTTTGATGACTTTTTTATGCCCCCCTTCGAAGAAGAGGGGGTTTATTGTTTTGCTCATGTCAGTCTGTATGTCCGTATGTCTGTCCACCAGATGGTTTCCGGATGTAACTCAAGAACGCTTAGGCCTAGGATCATGAAACTTCATAGGTACATTGATCATGACTCGCAGATGACCCCTACTGATTTTGAGGTCACAAGGTCAAAGGTCAAGGTCACGGTGAACCAAAATAGTAAAATGGTTTCTGAATGATAACTCAAGAACGCTTATGCCTAGGATCATGAAACTTGATAGGTAGATTGATCATGACTCGCAGATGATTCCTATTGATTTTCAGGTCACTAGGTCAAAGGTCAAGGTCACAGTGACCCGAAATAGTAAAATGGTTTCCGGATGATAACTCAACAATGCTTACGCCTAGGATCATGAAACTTGATAGGTAGATTGATAATGACTGGCAGATGACCCCTATTGATTTTCAGGTCACTAGGTCAAAGGTCAAGATCACGATGACCCGAAAAAGTAAAATGGTTTCCGGATGATAACTCAAGAACGCTTATGCCTCATGAAACTTCATAGGTTCATTGATCATGACTCGCAGATGACCCCTATTGATTTTCAGGTCACTAGATCAAAGGTCAAGGTAATGGTGACCCGAAATAGTAAAATGGTTTCTGGATGATAACTCAAGAACGCTTATGTCTAGGATCATGAAACTTGATAGGTAGATTGATCATGACTCACAGTTGACCCCTATTGATTTTCAGGTCACTATATCAAAGGTCAAGGTCACGGTGACCCGAAATGGTAAAATGGTTTCCGGATGATAACTCAAGAACGCTTATGGCTACGATCATGAAACTTCATAGGTACATTGATCATGACTCGCAGATGACCCCTATTGATTTTGAGGTCACTAGGTCAAAGGTCAAGGTCATGGTGACCCAAAATAGTAAAATGGTTTCTGGATGATAACTCAAGAACGCTTATGCCTAGGATCATGAAACTTGATAGGTAGTTTGATCATGACTCGCAGATGATTCTTGCTGATTTTCAGGTCACTAGGTCAAAGGTCAAGGTCATGGTGACCCGAAATAGTAAAATGGTTTCCGGATTATAACTCAAGAACGCTTATGGCTACAATCATGAAACTTCATAGGTACATTGCTCATGACTCGCAGATGACCCCTATCGATTTTCAGGTCACTAGGTCAAAGGTCAAGGTCATGGTGACCTGAAATAGTAAAATGGTTTACATGATAACTGAAGAAGGCTTATGCCTAGGATCATGAAACTTGATAGGTAGATTGATCATGACTCTCAGATGACCTCTATTGATTTTCAGGTCACTAGGTCAAAGGTCAAGGTCACGGTGACCCGAAATAGTAAAATGGTTTCAGGATGATAACTCAAGAAGGCTTATGACTAGGATCATGAAACTTCATAGGTACATTGATCATGAATCGCAGATGACCCCTATTGATTTTCAGGTCACTAGGTCAAAGGTGAAGGTCACAGTGACGAAAAACATATTCACACAATGGCTGTCACTACAACAGAGAGCCCATATGGGGGGCATGCATGTTTTACAAACAGCCCTTGTTATCATAGCTTTTCCCAAATATGTCAAATATCTAGTGTCATTGATATCATCTTTATGATCAAATCCTTACGGTCAATGTATGCTTTATAGTAATTTTCATCAATTTTACTTAAAAAATGCCTACTTTCGCTTTCGTTGTGGCACGGGAAGCCTCTCGATCGGCTCACTTTTCTGGCACAGGTAGCCTATCTAGTCATCGATTGACGCTGTCATGGGAACCCTCTCCATTACATTTCTTGTTAATTAACGTCAATATTTGAACAAGTATTGCAAATTAGATCAAACTAATCCGCTTGATATATAAAAGTTCTCTTCTCGAGTGGATATGACTTATTTTAGGCTAGACTTTTACAAAATTGGATCTTGTATTGTGCCCTTTTTTAGCTGTAAATATTTCATTTTTGAATATTTATGAACACAATTTTGTGCTTTTGGCTGTTGGCGAAAATTGAAAGATAACATTGATACAGTGCTCCAGCTAGGCCTAAATCGAAGGGCGCCGCGCCCTGCCATCCCGAACCTCCGCCCTGCCCCCCGAACCTCCGCCCTGCCCCCCCCCCCCCTAAAAAAAAAAAAAAAAAATTTTTTTTTTTTTTTTTTTACATATGATAATTCATAAATCTCTTATAACATTGTAATTAATTTAATCCTCATTGTAGACATTATATTTGAATGGTTTAATAATAATGGGAATAATACAATTATTTATAACATATAAATTAACATGCAATAAGAAGCATTCCAGAAACACCCGTGCGATCGAACGTGCCCTTTTTACAAAATACTGCGCGTCAAAAGTGCCCTTTTGACAAAATACTGCGCGTCGAAAGTGCCCTTTTGACAAAAAAGCCCCCCTGCCCTTTTCAAATCCTAGCTGGAGCACTGTTGATATCAAATGAATAAACGTTGATACCAGGGCTCAGTGAACCAGGAAGCAACTAGTCCGAGTTAATGGACAGGGACGTCATGATACTTATTGACTGGTTCATCCACTTGTAAAAAGCCGTTTTAAAAGGACGTTTTAAAATGGGCCCTTTTGAAAATCTGAGGCTAGCCGGCGACAAGTTACTTGACTTGCATGAGAAAATCCATGAACTCGCGGCATTTTAACGATTCTTTGGTTTTTGCATTATGTACTGTAAACACGTGGCACCAATATGTGTTCATTATTTCAGCAATTTATCAACGCAATTTTCATTACTGACGGATTATACATGTACATTAAGGTACCACAAATATGTAGCCGATAGCGTTTGTTAAATTAATTACGTTAAAAGTGATATTTACATACAATATTCTGACATTTTAAATTTTTACTATCAATAATTTTAACATGTGTTAAATACAGAATCCTATTGTTGCGTGTCGACCTTCATGGTCGACACACGACATTTAAGCGACGCACGATATGACATTCGACATTTAAAGTCGACATGCAACAATCAAGATTTGATTGTCGCATATCGCGCTGTATTTTAGAAGAACAAAATACTACAATAATCTTGACTACACATGGCATATTTCTTTTAACTATTGTGAAACTGACAATTCTGGTGTCAAAATATTGAACAACGCTTCAAATACACCATTGCCATTGTTGCGAGGAATGGCTATTTGGCCTAAAATGTAATGGCGAGTGTTCCATTGCCAGTGTCAATCGACGACTTGATAGGCTACCCGTGCCAGAAAAGTGAGCCGATCAAGAGGCTTCCCGTGCCACAACAAAAGTAGGCATTTTTTAAGTAAAATTGATGAAATTTACTATATAGCGTACATTGAACGTACGGATTTGATCATAAAGATGATATCAATGACACTAGATATTTGACATATTAGGGAAAAGCTATGTTAAATAGTCATCAAAGTGGAATATATGCACAATTGTTCCACCAACCTCGTCATCATTCCATCTTCGATAGAGGTTGTGATAAGTGTTTGGACTTGCGGAATACTGCGAACATTTAGCTGGATATATGCTTCAACTCATGGATCTTCTCTTTTTATGCACAAATGTGTTTACGGGTTTTAATTTTATATTTTCACACCTGTTTTGTGAATGTCGATCATCCGTTTTCTTGTATATAACAGAGAGGCAGCCGAGAATGAACAGAGAGGCAGCATTTTGACGGAGAGGCCACCAATATGCATATACACCGTGAGTCTGTATACAAATACATTTCCGTGCAACATATAGAGACTTTGGCTAACAACCAAGTGAACTGGTATGATGGTTACTTGGTAGTAGCGCTGCAACAAATCCAAAAAATTTGTTCGGATCCGAATCTGAATCCAAATATGGTTTCTTCCAGATTTTCGGATCCGGATTCCTCAGATAAGAAAAAATGAGAATTTTTTTGTCTAAATTCAAGAAATCAATGTTTTTGAAGTATAATTTGACTACAAATCATTAAACATTTATTAACAAAAAACATAATAAAGTTCTCGTTTAAAATTGTAGCAATGTCAAAATAAAACGAAACCTTAACACTTTTTCACTTAATAGTTTGCTCGTTAACATACACTTTTCACTGTTCATACAGTTTGATGTTTGTTTTCACAAAAATTAATATATCAACATTGTCTGGGTCCAGGCAAGCTCTATGAGCACTGACGAGGTCTCCTGCTGTGGAGAAGATTCTCTCACTGGGCAGTGAGGTTACTTGCATCACAAGATAGCATTTAAACTTAGTATATGACCAAAGATGCTTTCAAGACATTACATTATGCAGGAACACAATTTGACAGGTCGCAAAATTATGCAAAATTTACCTGAATAACATTCTAGCCACACTGGATCCACTACCGCTGTTTTCAATACAACTCAGAAAGACAATAAGGATTGAAAACTTACTTATTGCCATTAGGAATTGCATTTGTAATGTGTAAATCCTCCATGATTTCGAATTAAATTTGCTTGCGGGGCTCGTTACGGAATGTCCAATTAAAGCCGAAGGATCTCGAATGATCTGCTATTTTACTGTCACATGTCAATAATTATCAACTATTATACATATCTTTTATCTTTTAAACAGAACCAGTCTGTATAAAAGCAATACTCGTGAAAACAGTGCTAGGTTACATACAACTATGAAAATAAATATTCGGAACCAAAATTTCCAGGGGTGGATCCATACCCGCGAATCTGAAGTTGGATCAGATATCATCGGATATTTCGGGTGCCCGTTGCAGCCCTACTTGGTAGGCATCATTTTTTGAGGTCATCAGGTCATAGGTCAAGGTCAAAGAGGCTTGAGAGATCTTTGACCTATGATCATGCAGATTGGTACAGTGCTCCAGCTAGGATTTGAAAAGGGCAAGGGGGGCTCTTTTGTCAAAAGGGCACTTTGGACGCGCAGTATTTTGTCAAAAGGGCACTTTCGAGCACGAGGGCGTTTCTGGAATGCTTCCTCTTGCATGTTAATATATATGTTTTTAATAATTGTTAGAATATATTATTCCCATTATTATTAAACAATTTAAATATAATGTCTACAATGAGGAATAAATTAATTACAATGTATTGTAATAAGGTAATAAGAGATTTATTCATCATCATATGTAAGGGCAGGGGGGCCCTATGAAGGGCAGGGAGGAGGTTCGGGAGGGCAGGGAGGAGGTTCGGGAGGGCAGGGCGGGGCGCCCTTCAATTTAGGCCTAGCTGGAGCACTGTTGATATATCAGTTACTTGGGTGAAGAGAAGACACCTTTTTCATTTTGAGGTCACCATTTCAAAGGTAAAAGGGTTTAAAAACATGACATTGATTTTGGCACATGGTTTAGTGGTTACCTGGTAGGGAGAGAAGAATGCTGTTATTTTGAGGTCACAAGGTGACAGCAGAAAGATGTAACATTTGCTTCCTCACATTATCTACACAATGCTTATTGTTAGGATCATACAAAAAAGTATAAATGTGTATGCTAGTTAGTCATGATGAAGGAATACCCCTAATGCTTTCTGGATCAATAGATTAAGAGGTCAAGTTCACAACACAGGTGGTTAGCGTGTGGCTATGATATTAATTAGTAAAAACATCATTTTGAATGATAAATAATCATATTATAACGAAAAATTAAATTTTATGAAAAAAAAATCACTATCAAATATATAGATAACAAGGTATGCAACTCAAAAAAAGTTCCTGATTTAACCCGTTCCCACTTAAAAACAAAGTAAAAATGTCTATGTGCAAACAGCATAAAACCAGAACAGCCTGCTAGTAACTCAGTCTGTTCAGGTTTTATGCTGTTTGCTGCTCATCAGTATCTAAGGGTTGGAAATGAAGAATTTAAAACTTGAATTTAGTAAGAATTGTATATTATTAAATTTAACTTTCTATGGGACTACAAATGCGTGAAAATACATATCTAAGTGGTCAAGAGTTAAGTCAATTTAAAACACCCTCTCACACTGAGGAGTAACGAGAATAACACAACAATAACCACATCAGTTTATTTTAGGAAACTGTCAACACATACAACTACAAATCATTTATTTTATAGCTAAATTTTCTCCAGAGACAATTATTTCTTTACCAGTCTTAAACAATGTGTCCTGTCCAATGTTTAACTTCAGTTTTCCATTGACTTCTTTAAGCTGGGCTTGTCTGACATTAACAGAATAGTGTTTCCTAATTCTCCAATTACAGTGAGTCCAAAACAGAACTCAAATGGGATTTATATCTTGCTTTGAAAGACAAATGCTGTAGCACTGGAAAAGCTTTTCAGTTTTCATTGAATAGGACTCATCAAATCCCAGTTACATTGCCCTTTTCTTTCGCATTGTGAACAAATTGTGAACACATATTTTATCAAGAGCTACATCCAGATGATTTTGTTTTTTATTGTTCAGTTGAAACCCGATGGCTCGAACTCGCAGGGACTGACAACAAAAGTTTGAGCCATCAAGAGTTCGAGCCAACGGATTTCTAATATATACCTTTGTTTACTAACATGATTCTGCAATAGATGTGAATCTCCAGTTGAAGCGTTTTCATAATGCCTAAACTCTGCACTACTTTCTGTGTTTGAATTAATAAGAACAAAATATAATGGTTAATACCGTAGTTGTATAAATCAA
Organism: Dreissena polymorpha; assembly: GCF_020536995.1. Classification (NCBI taxonomy): domain Eukaryota; kingdom Metazoa; phylum Mollusca; class Bivalvia; order Myida; family Dreissenidae; genus Dreissena; species Dreissena polymorpha. The sequence continues at coordinate 7,565,835 of NC_068367.1, read as the reverse complement.
TCTTTTAAAACAGTTACACATAAAATCATACAAATATCATAAATAAATGTATAAAGCATTGGTCTTTATTCACCAAACAATTCTTAGACTTAAGAATAAAAATATGACTTAGACTTAAGAAAATTATATTGTTCAGCATTTTAATATATACAGGCTATACATGTTTCTGATGTTATTAATATTTTTTTTAATGAAGAATTTTGTAGTAAGAGGTGTTATATTTTATGTACATTTATTTTATATTCAAGTATATTATACTATGAGAACAAACCAGTTTTAAGAATATTCATTATTTTCAGACTTAACCCTTTGCATGCTGGGAAATTTGTTGTCTGCTAAAATGTCGTTTGCTGAATTTCTAAAATAAGCATTTTCTTCGATTTTTTTTCAAAGAATACTATCAGAATAGCAAACAGTTTGGATCCTGATGAGACGCCACGTTCTGTGGCGTCTCATCTGGATCCAAACTGTTTGCAAAGGCCTTCAAAATTCAGTTCCAGCACTGAAAGAGTTAAGTCTAAGACTTTGTTGATAAATTCAGGCCCTGGTTTTGTAAATGTATAGTACATGTCATTAGGTGTAATCTACTAAAGTGCTTACCTTTGGATTTAAAAAGTAAATTTCCAGTCTCCTCATCCCATCAATTTGCCTATAATCTCAACTTTTCTTAATGCACATTTGTTGTCAATTTCCAAATTGGTCTAGTTGTTGAAATATATTTTAAATCGCCTGAAGCGCTATTTAAGTTGGTAACAGTTATTGAGTGATTTTGGCCAGAAAAATGTGATAGAGAAGTCATTTTCTGGAAGCATAAGATTGTCTCTTATTGATCTGCAATTACTGGTCGTGACAATTCTGTACATATTCTATATTAGATCACGTAAGTTGCTATTTTCTGTCATTAACCACAGTGAGATGACACCAGCGATCTAAAATTGGTCTCTGATCTTCCTCATGAACTATCGTGGACGTCATCACGCCATGTTCATAATGTTCCTGTGAATATTTTAATATTTTATCCACATGCTCAAGTTCAGAATAAAGATAAAGTGATTTAGAAAGTAACCAGTATGTTTTCCAGTCTGTATGTTGAAAAGGAAAACATTAATGACACTGCATATGGGCCCATAGAGTGGAGTGTGGAGTGCGGCATCAATGATCAGCAAAACCAAATGCATGTTAAATTATCACTATAGTACTGCATAATCATTTCTATTCATCAGCATGAAATTTAGTGTGTGTTTTTAAGAGATAATTCCAAGAAGACGTACATCATCGTAGCAACTCCAATAACAGCCGATTCCTAAACACTTCAATGGGAGCAAAACGGAAAAAAACAAGTACATGTTCATATGCATGGAAGGTGTACACAAATAGTACTAATAATAAGTAATCTACCTTAACCCTTTTCCTCATAAGGTGAGCTTTTGTGACCGGTCTTTGTCAGTCGTCCGACCGTCTGTCCGTTAACATTAGTTTGTAATCACTCTAGAGGCCACATTTATTGTTCGATCTTCATGAAACTTGGTCAGAAGCTTTTTCCCAATGAAATCTCGGGTCGTGCTGATCAAAAACTAGGTCACTAGGTCAAAAAAGAAGAAAAAACTTGTAAACACTGTAGAAGTCACATTTCATGCCCTATCTTCATGTAACTTTGTCAAAATGTTTGTCTAAATGATATGTTGGTTGAGTTCAAAAGTGGTTCCGGTCTGTTGAAAAACATGGCCGCCAGTGGGCAGGGCAGTTTTCCTTATTTGGCTATAGAGAAACCTTGTAAACACTCTGGAAGTCACAATTTTTGCCCAATCATCATGAAAGTTGGTCAAAATATTGGTTTTATTGATTTCTTGGCCGAGTTCGAAAATAATCCAGATCGGTGAAAAAACATTGCCGCCAGTGGGCGGGGCATTTTTCACGATATGTATATAGTGAAAACATGTCAACACTCTGGAAGTCACATTTTTGGCCCAATTTTCATGAAATTTTGTCAGAACTTATGTTCCCTAGATACGTGAGTTAAGTTTGAAAATGGTTTCGGTCTGTTGAAAAACATGGTTGCCAGGGGGAAGTGGCAGTTTTCCTTATATTTATATAGAAAAAAAGGCTTGCAAACAATCATGAATTAAGGTCTTGTAACATGTGAGACAACTCTTCTAAATATTGCATTTAAGAATACAGTAGAAACTTCCCTTTGATTATTAATGTTTTCATAATAATACAGTGTAGTTGTGTTTCATTTATGTGTTAATTGTTATTCGAGGTTGGATGTTTTTATGGCCCCTTTCGAAGAAGAGGGGGCATATAGTGATCGGACTGTCCGTCCCTCCGTCCGTCCATCTTTCCGTCACACTTCGCATTTAGGTTTCCAAAAATGCTCATAACTTCTATGTCCCTTGAGATATAACCTTCATGTTAAGTATGCATGTGTATATGGACAAGGCCATTCCTTAAGCACACATTCTTTTAGCCCTGTGACCTTGACCTTGAACTCAAAATCTGCGTATAGGTTTCAAAAAATGCTCATAACTTCTATGTCCCTGGAGATATAACCTTCATATTTGGCATGCATGTGTATATGACCAAGGCCTTTCCATACGCACACATTTTTTTACCCCTTAGATTGTCCAAATTTTCATTAAATTATACAAAATGCTTGTAAGCAAAGTTTGATCGGGGGTCAACTCAAAATATAGGTCACCATAATTAATTAAAATACGCTGCTGTCGTTCAGGATAGTTTGGGAGTAAAAAAACAAATTAATTAATTATCACCGTTCAATTCAATTCGGCAATCGGCAGGGATGTGTAATATTATCGCCATATAACTAATTATTTAATTATCACTCTTTAATTCAGTTCAGTAAATATTCGGTAGAAAGATAAACAGTGTCAGCTTAGAAATATTTATTAACGGGTATTGTCACGTTATTGTTTCATTTGCTTATCTCTTAATATGACTTTCCGACCGGTCGCTATTTTGGAGGCAGACTGCGATATTAAATGTGTATTCAAATTATACAACATCTGCACTTGAATGACCCAATATTATCCGATAGCTCCACCTGTTCTCACGTTTCATTCGACAATTTCATGTCATGTGTAAGCGAGCTCAATGCTGATTGGCCAGCTACCATGTGCACTTCATTAACAATAAGGTCAAGCAATGTCTAATCGGGTACAGACCGGGTTTCCTTAACTGTTCGAATTGCGAACACTTTCATTGAAACAAAGAGACAAATATAGAAAACCAGTCCGGATTAAAATGATGGATATTTTCAAAGAAATTTTACTAGATTTTCGCATTTTTGCAATTTTGATTTTTCTTGAGCCAAATTCTCAATAGTTTTGCAAATGACTCATATGGCGAACGACAGCGCGAGCATTACGAACGTGTTCTTATTGAAATAAATGCTCACTATTACAGGGGTCATGCTGTCGTTCGCCATTTGCGAAATTATAGCGAATTTAATTGGCTCAAGAAAAATATAATTTGCGAATATGAATAAATCTCGTTAAATTTCATTAAAAACATCCGCCATTTTAATCTGGAGTGTTTTTTAAAACTATTTTTCTCTTTGTTTCAATGAACAATTTGAAGCGCATATGGGAGCTGGCCAATCAACATTGAGTTTGCTATCGGGTAATATTGGGTTATTCATGTGCAGATAATGGGATAAACAATTGATATTGTCGTCTGCCTACAATATAACGGCCGATGGCAATAGTCGTATAAAAAAATCAGCAAATGAAAAGAAGCGTAACAATCAATAAATTATTTTTAAGCTGATCACTTTACAAATTTCGTCCGACTATCGATCTAAATTGAAGGATGATAATTAAATAATTAGTTACATGACGCAGATGTTGCAGCTTTCTGTTATTGATTGAAAATAATATGTTATAATTAGTTATTACTTTGTTGTTTTTTACTCACAAACTATGCTATAGTTAAGTAATATGTCAATCAAATAGTATATTAATTACGTATTTGCTAGGTTACTTGTTTTCATTTTCTGTAGTCAAACGATATGCACATTTTATTTCATGTGCAAAATGCGTACAATTTTTCTGACTGTTGTTTTCGGATAAAGTATTTTTTGTTGATTATATTATATTTTTGACGTTCTTTATCGAAAAAATAGACTTACAAATACACGTGCGGTGATACGGACGGTGCAGAAAAATCTTTACCAATTTCCTTTCATGAGGCAGAAGACTTGGAGCTTTATTTGATAATTACCTTTCAGTTTGGTATATGTCGGAGGTCAATGTCAGAAAAAAAAAACTAATTTTTTTTTAAATTCCTACTTACCTACCCACCCAGATTTACCTGGGTCGGGTTATGCCAAACAAACAATTTTTTAAGGATGGCCCTATGATTGCTGGAACAATTGCAATGCACTTGAAACACTGAGCTAACCAGCTGACTGGTTTTTAGCTAGCATGCATAACTTTTTATGTGGACACTAGGCACCACTGGACTTGCACACTAACCAGTCTAAGTAAAGTTCTGATTTGTCAAGGCTTAGCACACTAACCTGTCTAAGTAAAGTTCAGATTTGTCAAGGTCTAGCACACTAACCAGTCTAGGTTAAAGAACAGATATGTGTAGGCTTAGCACACTAACCAGTCTAGGTTAAAGAACTGATATGCCTAGGCCTAGCACACTAACCAGTCTAGGTTAAAGTACAGATATGCCTAGGCCTAGCACACTAACCAATCTAGGTTAAAGAACAGATATGTCTAGGCCTAGCACACTAACACGTCTAGGTTAAAGTACAGATATGTCAAGGCCTAGCACACTAACCAGTCTAGGTTAAAGTACAGATATGTCTAGGCCTAGCACACTAACCAGTCTAGGTTAAAGAACAGATATGTCAAGGCCTAGCACACTCACCAATCTAGGTTAAAGAACAGAAATGTCTAGGCCTAGCACACTAACCAGTCTAGGTTAAAGAACAGATATGTCAAGGCCTAGCACACTAACCAGTCTAGGTTAAAGAACAGATATGTCTAGGCCTAGCACACTAACCAGTCTAGGTTAAAGAACAGATATGTCAAGGCCTAGCACACTAACCAGTCTAGGTTAAAGAACAGATATGCCTAGGCCTAGCACACTTACCAATCTAGGTTAAAGAACAGATATGTCAAGGCCTAGCACACTAACCAGTCTAGGTTAAAGAACAGATATTTCTAGGCCTAGCACACTAACCAGTCTAGGTTAAAGTACAGATATGTCTAGGCCTAGCACACTAACCAGTCTAGGTTAAAGTACAGATATGTCTAGGCCTAGCACACTTACCAGTCTAGGTTAAAGTACAGATATGTCTAGGCCTAGCACACTAACCAGTCTAGGTTTAAGAACAGATATGTCAAGGCCTAGCACACTTACCAGTCTAGGTTAGAGTACAAATTTGTCAAGGCCTAGCACACTAACCAGTCTATGAAGCCTAAAAATGTCACCGTCTAGCGCAGACTAAACAATATCGCCATCTAGTGCACTCACCTTTCAATAAAGACTAAAAAATTTCACCATATAGCGCACTAACCTTTCAATAAAGAATAAAAATGTCACAATCTAGCACACTAACCTTCCAATAAAGTCTAAAAAATGTCACCATCTAGTGAACTAACCTTTTTATGAAGACTCAAAAATGTCACCATCTAGCAGACTAACCTTTCAATAAAGACTCATAAAATGCCCCCATCTCGCACACTAACCTTTGAATAAAGACTCAAAAATGTCATCATCTAACGCACCAACTTTCAATAAAGACTCAAAAATGTCACCATCTAGCGCACTAACCTCTCAATAAAGACTAAAGAATGTCACCATCTAGCGCACTAACCTTTCTATAAAGACTAAAAAATGTCACCATCTACAGAGCTTTCCGCAGGCAATTTAACGGTCCCTCAGCGGGGCGCTTGAATTTCGAAATCAGAGTCTGCGGGTGCCTGAAATTTTCCGATCAGTGTATTCTGACAGTTATTGCAGCTTAAGATCAAAGCAATATCGACTTCGCCGCAAATTTTGAAAGCCGATTAACGATCCTTTGTTGCTTAACCCAACTAAAGCCCGCCTAAAGGCGGAACGTCCCTGTATTAGAAAATCAATATTGGCGAATGAGAGCGCACGCTTTGTATTAGCGAGAGCAGTAGGCAGGCAATACCTGCAGTTAAATCATGCAGACGACTCGTGACGTACATGTAATTGCCACAGAAATCTTAGCCAGTTACTTAGAAGACTGATGATGGCAACCGGCCATAATCCTCGTGGACAACGTGAATTTCATGCATAATTCCGTAAAAACATTTATTCGACTTGTAAAGTGTTTAAACAAATTTATTGTTGAATTCATAACGCAACTGTTAGTATTGTTTGAAATCTCAAATAGGAATAATTAAATTTGTAATCCGAAACCCATTCTCGTAAGTCAATGTTAACGCGTTTTTAATCCTAAACACTCTTCCGAATGTAAATGTTACCGCAACGTTGAAATATTATTGCTTTAAATTAGCAGTGCAAATTTATTTTGTGTCGAATCTTTTTTCTCAATTTAAAAGAGTGCGAAAATTATGCAGCATGTACAACGTCGCATCATTTGCATAGAAAGTGCGCGTGTATAGAGCGTTTTAACAAGCACACAACACGTCAGGGGATTGACGCATGTTCAGAGGCAATATTTCATCAAATCTATATATAGTCACTTACAATTTATTTGATACTATAGAAAAATGGCAAGGTTTGTGTTAAAGAAATAATTGAGAGCTTTTATCGTTAATATTTACCAGAGAGTGATTTATAAAAACGGAATAAACTGGATTATTAGGTAATAAATAGAAACTTGAAAAGTAGTAAGTATACAGTAATAAAGTCAGGTTGAAACAGATGTATTGGGGAATCGTTTGAGTCGGGATTTTACTATCTATGCGGTAAAGTTTTAAAACAATTAATATATATTTTTAAATGACTGGGGGATTTTGTTGAAGAGTCATAGCGCACCAAATGACGTCTTTTGACGCTGTTTTTCTTTGAGTTATAAAGCACCACAGAAAGTCAATTGACACGTACAATTTAAAAAAAATCAAGGTTGGGAGGGGTGAACCAATCCTATCATCTGACAAAAATCCTGTGGAAAGCACTGCATCGAGCACACTGACCTTTCAATAAAGACTCAAATTTCACCATCTAGAGCACTGACCTTTTAATAAAGACTAAAAAATGTCACTATCTAGTGCACAAACCTTTCTATGAAGATTCAAAAATGTCCCCATCTAGCGCACTGACCTTTCAATAAAGACTAAAAATGTCACCATCTAGCGCCCTTATAATACCTTTCCATAAAGACTAAAAATGTCACCATCTAGATCACTGACCTTTCAATAAAGACTCAAAAATGTCACCATCTAGCGCACTGACCTTTCTATGAAGACTAAAGAATGTCACCATCGAGTGCACTAACCTTTCTATGAAGACTAAATAATGTTACAATCTAATGCCCTAACCTCTCAATAAAAACTAAAAATGTTATAATCTAATGCACTAAACTTTCAATCAAGTCTCAAAAATGTCACCATCTAGCGCACTAACCTTTCTATGAAGACTTAAAATGTCACCATCTTAAGTGCACTAACTTTTCAGTATAGACTCAAAAATGTCACCATCTAGCGCACGTAGCTTTCAATAAAGACTAAAAATGTCACCTTCTAGCGCACAAACCTTTAAATAAAGTCTAAAAAAATGTCACCATGTAGCGCGCTAACCTTTCAATAAAGACTTAAAATGTCACCATCTATCGCACTAAACTTTCAATAAAGATTAAAAATGTCACCATCTAGCGCCCTAACCTTTCAATGAAGACTCAAAAATATCACCATCTAGCGCACTGACCTTTCAATAAAGACTAAAAAATGTCACCATCTAGCACACCTATCTTCCTATGTTGACTAAAACAGGTCACCGTCAAGAGCACTTACCATTCAGTAAAGACTCTCCAAGGTAACCATCTACTGCACTTACCTTTCTATGAAGACTAAAACAGCTGTGGCATCAAACATAGTGTGGCACTTGAGCAAGTGCTACTTATTGATTTACCGAACTATGCAACTGGATGCAAGTTAGAGCCAAACAAAGACAATAATGAGTGAAATTTGTGACTGGGACTGGGAAAACAGTTAAAATCATCCGATAAATCAACCCTCGAGAATTTAAGCCAAATGCCAGAAGTTAAGATAAATATATTGTAATAATTTGTTGTTTGATGAGAGTAAGAGCCAACAGGAAATTTGAGACAAGCAAGTTCAAGCCATTGGTATTTCAATTTTTTATCAGAGTCTGACAAGATAACTATTGATGCAAAGCATCAAAGGGCGTTGGGAATTTCAGTGTAAAAGGCACTCAATGAAGTTACATGGAATAATTTTTTTTCTACTGTAAATATTAATATATTGGCCAATTATTTTTAACAAAATAGAAAAAGATATTGGTATAACCATTATCTATAATTTTGTGTTATAACCCCCAAATAACCATTATTTATGATGTTGTGTTATAACCCCCAAATAACCATTATCTATGATTATGTGTTGTAACCCCCAAATATTTCATAGTTCATTTTATTTACATTGGTTTCCTTTTTTTTACTGGCATCCGTGTGCAGTTTTCATGAATGGAACAAAACTGTGTAGGTTTAAAAAAATCTGCTTCATCTTGTAAGCGTAATTTCATATTTTTCTCAACTTCAAGGGGAGATGATTCTGAACTTATTCTTACGTTGCTCATTTAAGATAGGGGTTGAGTACTCATTGATATGAAAACACTGTAAAAGTTTGGAAAAAAAATGTATGAAAACTGTAAATTGCATAAAGAAGCTGCATTTCACAATACTTTGAAAGTCAGTTAAAGATCATAATAGATTTATTGCTCCGATATTCATCATTTTCAATAGGGTTCGAGTAATACTGATATAAAAACACTTAACAAGTTTGGAAAGATTCAGAAGAATTTGTGAAATCTTTTAAACAAGTGGAAATTGTTTATTTTGTCAAATTTAATAGAATTCTGGACTTATTGTCCAGATGTTTCTCATTTTTAATGAGGTAAAAATGCTCATTGATATGAAGACACTGTAAGTGTGGAAAGAATCTGATGAAAAATGTTGACATAATCACCTAACCAAGCAGTTTTTCACGTTTATTTTTAAATTTAAAGAGACATAATTCTGGACTTATGGTCCGATATTGCTCATATAGAGAGTTTGGGTTGGGTCCTCATTGATAAAAAAACCTGTGCAAGTTTGGGAACAATCGGATGAAAATTTTGGACTTCGAACAACGATTTCAAAATTTCTCAAATTCTAAGGAAGATAACTATGGACGTAATGGTCAGATAATGCTAAAGGGCCCATACCGCCTAGATAGTAATACGTGTGGCGCTTCGAGCTCTATATGTGGTTCTTAAAAAAAAAACTTAGAGGAGTGCTTGACTCTAGGGATACGGGTTGCTGCGACACAGCTCCTCCTTGATAAGCGGCTGCTTCCTTTATCGCAACTCATTTTTACAATCAATAATACGTGTCGGGCTTCGCGCTCTATATGTGGTAGGGATAGTACTTAAAGGGCCTATAATAGACAACCATAAAAATACATGGATAATAGATGTGTTGTTTGCATTTATTTGTTAATATAAAAACACGTGTATTTTTTATAAGATATGTAAGTGATGGAAGAAATTTTAATAAACGTTGTCACCACGCGGCATCCATTAATTTTGATAAAAATGTCTAATTGTAGTAAAATGGATTTTACAATGTCTACATAAAATAAAGCTTTATTATATTTATTAACCTGACTGAAAAAAAAATTGTCAGCAGCCGAACTGTTCCGTTCTTGCCGGAACCCGGGGGCCTTTAGATGATTGTTGCGTAAACAACTTTAGTCTAACGCTCTCCCAACTGAGCTATTCCGGCTGACATAATTTATGTACTGCTATTTGGTGAAGTTGTGTGTAGCGATCGTTATTATATGTCTATTAATAAACTAATAAATTGTTCGTTTTCGTACCACTACGCCTTCCAATAAACTTGCTTGCGAGATAGGTCGTCAAATATCATACAACATTGATTCTCCACTAAATAAGCAAATTAGAAAAACCACAAAATAAATATATTTTGATTGTTTTGTTTTTATACAAGACCAGAAAGTTTCGCGTATTTGCCCAGTCCCTGTGATCTTTCCCCTGTGTTCAGTTGTGGATCAGTTACTAATTAAAACAATTAGCTTTGCATTATTGGCAATAAATGTTGTAATAAATGTAATAGGCACAAATGCAGTTCTTATTTACACTTATTAACACAAAAAATCACCATTATGCAAGATATTCTTAAAACAAAAATATATACATTGATCCGTAAAATAACTTCTCCTCCCATAAGCGAAAAAAATGCATTACATACTAGTCGCCGCCAATAAGCTCAAAACATTATTCATATTGCAAAATGATAAATGACTAATATCAAGATTCTAAAAAACGGTCCATAAACTAAAATTGATTACACTATAAGAAATAACCAATGCACCTTTTTTATGAACGATCATCTTCTATTTAAAATTTGGCAGTTACCAAGTTAGTCCTATGTTGACAATTAAGGTTTACCAAGCCTCGAGACATAAACAGTGGGAATAGTTCTCGAACAATTGTGTGAGACAGGAACAGAATATTTTTGTTGGGTACTGAGAAAGATGTTAATTTAGATTTGTGAATGGGGGGATTGGATTATTTCAGTTGTCCCCAAGATGTTCAACACAATCATGAATATCGCCGGATGTCTTATTTTGCCTGGAATTATTTGCTTGGGATGGACAATCCTTTGTTATTGGTAAATTTAACAAACCATTCAATGCTTATTGGATAACATATCAGACGGTATATTTTGTATGGCATTGAATTCTGTGATTTATTAAGCGGGAGAATAAAGTTGAATTCTCTTTTAGCAAAAAAACTCACCTTTGCGCACATCATTAATTTTTTAAATAAAAAACAAAGACTAGGTGGTCATGCTCTCAAAAAACTTTTTTTATATTAAAAAGAAAAAAAGTAAAGAAGGGAAGTTTGACAGAAATCAAGCCAGAATTGACTCAGTCAAGATCTGCAAACATTAGGTTAAAGCAACTCAATGTCTATTGTTATTTATAAAAAACAACACAGATCAAATGCTGATGAATAAATGCCAGAAAATAAACTTGGCCTTTCAGTCTAGGCCGAGCCGAAGCACTGTTGCCATTCATAAAGATGTCAGATAAAGAACTGAATACATGAGAACTAGCAACTTTCTAATGAGCAAGATACACCAAAATTTTATTAATACTGTTACTGTAGCTCATTGGGTCATTGTCGACCTGAAATGGCTTGAAGTCACCTTGGGGTGACAACAAGTCGATTCATGTCACCCTGCGGTGACTTCAAGCCGATTCTACTCACCCTGTTGGCTTGAAGTCACCCCAGGGTGACATGAATCGGCTTGAAGTCACCATAGTGACAAGAATCGGCTTCTAGTCACCCACGGATGACTTCAACCCATTTCAGGTCGACAATGACCCAATTAGCGTTAGTGTAAGATTTACAGTCAAATTCCAGAAAGAATTTTCTATGTCCACATTATTAATATTTTTATATTGGTACACCATTTTGTTGATATGAGAAAGATTCATATATAAGTGTCATTAATTGCACGTCTTTTGTACAGGGTGGGAGTGCTTGATAATGATTCAGCTGTGGTCAGAAATAGTCATTGCAGTGTCAGTATTGATATACTTCTGTAGAATATCAGTCACTCATCTCACATTATTTTGTTGTTTCATTAATGAGCTTTTGTGAAATAAAAAAGACACCACTTCATTCTTGTATAACATGTAATGGTGTATCTTATAACTATCCAAATGGAACAGTTCATGTTTTTATTTTCCAGATGATTTCTCATTTTTCAACAGAAAATGGAACCTTGTTGCTGAAGTGTTAGGGGTACTTTCTAAATTGTAACCTATTATTTCTTAATAGAACATAAATTATTCTATTTATTTTAATTTTAGCTAACCTGAGCACAACGTGCTTATGGTGAGCTTTTGTGATCGCCTTTTGTCTGTCGTACATAGTCCGTTGTGCGGCGTCAACATTTGCCTTGTTAACTCTGTAGAGGCCACATTCATTTTCCAATCGTCATGAAATTTAGTCAGAAGGTTGGTCTCAATAATATTTTGATTAGTTTGAAAATGGGTCCGTTCGCTTGAAAAACATGGCTGCCAAGGGGCGGGGCATTTTTCCATATATATATATATATATGTATATGGCTATAGTAAAATCTTGTTAACACTCTAGAGGCCACATTTATTGTCTGATCTTCATGCAACTTAGTCAGAAGATTCATCCCAATAATGTCTTATACAAGTTCGAAAATGATGCCAATCGGTTGAAAAACATGGCCGCCAGGGGGCGGGGCATTTTTCCATATATGGCTATTGTAAAACCTTGTTAACACTCTAGAGACCACATTTATTTTCCTATCTTCATGAAAAATGCTCATAAGATTTGTTCCAATGATATCTTGGATGAGTTCAAAAATGTTATTCTTTGCTTGAAAAATAATTGGCTACCAAGGGGCGGGGCATTTTTCCTTATATGACTATATATGGCTATAGTAAAATCTTGTTAACACTCTAGAGGCCACATTTATTGTCCAACCTTCATGAAACATGGTCAAAAGATTCATCCCAATAATATCTTGGACGAGTTCGAAAATGATGCCGGTTGGTTGAAAAATATGGCTGCCAGGGGCGGGGCATTTTTCCTTATATGGCCATAGTAAAACCTTGTTAACACTCTAGAGGCCACATTTATTTTCCAATCTTCATGAAACTTGGTCAGAAGATAAATTGTCCCAATGATATCTTGGATGAGTTTGAAAATGGTAACCTTTGTTTGAAAAACATGGCTGCCAACTGGGGGGAGGGGCTTTTTCCTTATTAGCTCACCTGAGCACAACATGCTCATGGTGAGCTATTGTGATCGCCTTTTGTGCGTCGTGCGTCGTCAACATTTACCTTGTTAACACTCTAAAGGTCACATTTATTGTCCAATCTTCATGAAACTTGGTCAGAACATGTGTCTCAATAATATCTTGGACGAGTTCGAAAATGATTCCGATTGGTTGAAAAACATGGCTGCCAGGGGGCGTGGCAGTTTTCCTTATATGGCTATAGTAAAACCTTGTTAACACTCTAGAAGTCACATTTTTAGTCCAATCTTCATGAAACTTTGTCAGAACATGTGTCCCAATAATATCTTAGACAAGTTCGAAAATGGTTCCAGTTGGTTGAAAAACATGGCCGCCAGGGAGCGTGGCAGTTTTCCTTATATGGCTATTGTAAAACCTTGTTAACACTCTAGAAGTAACATTTTTAGTCTAATCTTCATGAAACTTTGTCAGAACATGTATCCCAATAATATCTGGGACGAGTTCGAAAATGGTTCCGGTTGGTTGAAAAACATGGCTGCCAGGGGGCATGGCAGTTTTCCTTATATGGCTATAGTCAAACCTTGTTAACACTCTAGAAGTCACATGTTTAGTCCAATCTTCATGAAACTTGGTCAAAGCATGTGTCCCAATTATATCTTAGAGGAGTTTGAAAATGGTTCCAGTTGAATGAAAAACATGGCCGCCATGGGGCGGGGCAGTTTTCCTTATATGGCTTTACTGTATGGTAAAACCTTGTTTACACTCTAGAAGTCACATTTGTGGTCCAATGCTCATGAAACTTGGTCAGAATATTTGAACTAATAATATCTGGGCTAAGTTCAAAAATGGTTTAGATCCGTTCAAAAACATGGCCGCAAGGGGGCGTGGCATTTTTCCTTAAATGGCTATTTACTACAAAACCTTGTTAACATTCTAGAAGTCACATTTATTATCCAATCTTTATGAGACTTGATCAGAACATTTGTTCTAACAAAAGCTCGAGTGAGTTTTAAAATGGTTATGGTTTGTTGAAAAACATGGCCGCCAGGGGGGGGGGCAGTTGTCCTTATATGGCTTTTGTGAAAACTTGTTGACATTATATAAGCCACATTTATTGGCCACTCTTCATGAAACTTGGTCAGAACATTTGTCCCAATTAAATTTTGCCAGAGATTGAAGCTGGGTTAATGAGCTCAAAAACTAGGTCACAAGGTCAAATATGAAAAAAAAACATGTTAAAAGTCACTTTTTTGGTCCAAAATAATCTTCATGAATCAGCTTGTATTTTTTTCAGAATAGTCTAGTTCCTTTGGCTTTCAGGTGAGCGCCTTAGGGCCTGATGGCCCTCTTGTATGGCTCTTATATTAAAATTTGTTAACAATCTGGAGGCCACATTTATTTCCAATCTTCATGAAAGGTGGTCAAAAGATTCATCCCAATAATATCTTGGACGAGTTAAAAAATAATGCCCTTTGGTTGAAAAACATGGCCGCCAGGGGGTGGGGCATTTTTCCTTTTATGGCTATAGTAAAACCTAGTTTACACTCTAGAGTCCACATTTATTTTCCAATCTTCATGAAATATGGTCAGAAGATTTGTCTTATTGATGTCTTGGATGAGTATGAAAATGGTTACGTTTGCTTGAAAAACATGGCTGCCAAGGGGCGGGGCATTTTTCCTTATATGGCTATATCTGGCTTTAGTAAAATCTTGTTAACACTCTAGAAGCCACATTTATTTTCTGATCTTCATGAAACTTGGTCAGAAGATTCATCCCAATAATGTCTTGGACAAGTTCGAAAATGATGCCAATCGGTTGAAAAACATGGCCGCCAGGGGGCGGGGCATTTTTCCATATATGGCTATTGTAAAACCTTGTTAACACTCTAGAGACCACATTTATTTTCCTATCTTCACGAAAATTGCTCAGAAGATTTGTCCCAATGATATCTTGGATGAGTTCAAAAATGGTATTCTTTGCTTGAAAAACAATTGGCTACCAAGGGGCGGGGCATTTTTCTTTATATGGCTATATATGGCTATAGTAAAATCTTGTTAACACTCCAGAGGCCACATTTATTGTCCAATCTTCATGAAATTTGGTCAGAAGATTGGTCTCAATGATATATTTGATGAGTTTGAAAATGATTATGTTTGCTTGAAAAACCTGGCTTCCAAGGGGCGGGACATTTTTCCTTATATGGCTATAGTAAAATCTTGTTAACACTCAAGAGGCCACATTTACTGTTCGATTTTCATGAAACTTGGTCAGAAGATTCATCCCGATAATATCTTGGAAGAACTAAAAAATGATGCCGGTTGGTTGAAAAACATGGCTCCCAGGGGGCGGGGCATTTTTCCTAATATGGCTATAGTAAAACCTTGTTAACACTCTAGAGGCCACATTTATTTTCCGATCTTCATCAAACTTGGTCAGCAGATTTGTCCCAATAATATCTTGTTATCTGAGGTGAGCGACTTTGGGTCTTTCAGGCCCTCTTGTTATACAAATGTATTTATGATCCAGGTTTTAACCTTTGTATTTAACTTTATTGCATTAGAAAGCTTTCCACTTCTGGAGGCACTCACAATTCAGTTTCCTGGGAAGAACTGGTACTGAGGACTAAAGTAGGTCAGTTTCTTAGGTTAAGTTCTTTTTATACCAATATCTACCTCAACATTGTTACCATTGTTCTAGTCATGTCGTGATAAAACAGCAAATCTGGAAGTTTACAACTTATTTTCAGAGCTAATATCTCAATATCCAAACAGGTCTCTATAGGATTGATAGCCAAGATTGAAAGAGACCAGTTTATAGACTCTGACTCTATGATGTCTCTATAGGATTGAGAGCCCAGACTGAAAGAGACCAGCTTGGACGCTGACTCTATGTCTCTATAGGATTGATAGCCCAGGTTGAAAGAGACCTGCTTGGACTCTGACTCTATGGTGTCTCTATAGGATTGATAGCCCAGACTGAAAGAGACCAGCTTGGACGCTGACTCTATGTCTCTATAGGATTGATAGCCCAGGTTGAAAGAGACCTGCTTGGACTCTGACTCTATGGTGTCTCTATAGATTGATAGCCCAGATTGAAAGAGACCAGCTTGGATTCTGACTCTATGATGTGTCTATAGGATTGATAGCCCAGACTGAAAGAGACCAGCTTGGACTCTGACTCTAATTGTCTCTATAGGATTGATAGTCCAGATTGAAAGAGACCGGCTTGGACTCCGACTCTATGTCTCTTTAGGATTGATAGCCCAGATTGAAAGAGACCTGCTTGGACCTCTGACTCTATGGTGTCTCTTTAGGATTGATAGCCCAGATTGAAAGAGACCAGCTTGGACTCTGACTCTATGATGTCTCTATAGGATTGATAGCCCAGACTGAAAGAGACCAGCTTGGACTCTGACTCTATGATGTGTCTATAAGATTGATAGCCCAGACTGAAAGAGACCAGCTTGGACTCTGACTCTAATTGTCTCTATAGGATTGATAGTCCAGATTGAAAGAAACCGGCTTGGACTCTGACTCATATTGTCTCTATAGGATTGATAGTGCAGGTTGAAATGGACCGGCTTGGACTCTGACTCTATGTCCTTATAGGATTGATAGCCCAGATTGAAAGAGACCAGCTTGCGCTCTGACTCTATGTCTCTATAGGATTGATAGCTCAGATTGAAAGAGACCAGCTTTGACTCGGACTCCATGTCTATAGGATTGATAGCCCAGATTGAAAGAGGCCAGCTTGGACTCTGACTCTATGATGTCTCAATAGGATTGATAGCCCAGATTGAAGGAGACTCTGACTCTCTGTCTCTATAGGATTGATAGCCCAGATTGAAAGAGGCCAGCTTGGACTCTTGACTGTATGTCTCTATAGGATTGATAGCTCAGACTGAAAGAGAATAGCTTGGGCTCTGACTCTATGATGTCTGTATAGGATTGATAGTCCATATTGAAAGAGATTAGCTTGGACTCTGACTCTATGATGTCTCTATAGGATTGATAGCCCAGATTGAAAGAGACCAGCTTGGACACTTACTCTATGTCTCTAAATGATTGATAGCTCAGACTGGAAAGAGACCAGCTTGGACTCTGATCCTATGTCTTTATAGGATTGATAGCCCAGGTTGAATGAGACCTGCTTGGACTCTGACTCTATGATGTCTCTATAGGATTGATAGCCCAGACTGAAAGAGACCAGCTTGTACTCTGACTCTATGTGTCTCTATAGGATTGATAGCCCAGATTGAAAGAGACCAGCTTGGACTCTGAGTCTATGATGTCTCTATAGGATTGATAGCCCAGATTGAAAGAGACCAGCTTGGACTCTGACTCTATGTCTCTATAGGATTGATAGCCCAGATTGAAAGAGGCCAGCTTGGACTCTGACTGTATGTCTCTATAGGATTGATAGCCCAGATTGAAAATGACCAGCTTGGACTCTGACTGTATGTCTCAATAGGATTGATACGCCAGATTGAAAGAGACCAGCTTGGACTTTGACTGCATGTTTCTAAAGGATTGATAGCCCAGACTGATAGAGACCAGCTTGGACTCTGACTCTATGTCTCTATAGGATTGATAGCCCAGATTGAAAGAGACCAGCTTGGACTCTGACTCTATGTCTCTATAGAATTGATAGCCCAGATTGAAAGAGACCAGCTTGGACTCTGACTCTATGTCTCTATAGGATTGAAAGTCCAGATTGAAAGAGACCAGCTTGGACTCTGACTCTATGATGTCTCTATAGGATTGATAGCCCAGATTGATAGAGACCAGCTTGGACTCTGACTCTATGTCTCTATAGGATTGATAGCCCAGATTGAAAGAGACCAGCTTGGACTCTGACTCTTTGTCTCTAGAGGATTGATAGCCCAGATTGAAAGAGACCAGCTTGGACTCTGACTCTATGTCACTATAGGATTGATAGCCCAGATTGAAAGAGACCAGCTTGGACTCTGACTCTAATTCTCTATAGGATTGATAGCCCAGATTGAAAGAGACCAGCTTGGACTCTGACTCTATGTCTCTATAGGATTGATAGCCCAGATTGAAAGAGACCAGCTTGGACTCTGACTCTATGTCACTAAGGATTGATTGCCCAGATTGAAAGAGACCAGCTTGGACTCTTACTCTATGTCTCTATAGGATTGATAGCCCAGATTGAAAGAGACCAGCTTGGACTCTGACTCTATGTCTCTATAGGATTGATAGCCCAGATTGAAAGAGACCAGCCTGGACTCTGACTCTATGTCACTATAGGATTGATAGCCCAGATTGAAAGAGGCCAGCTTGGACTCTGACTGTATGTCTCTATAGGATTGATAGCCCAGATTGAAAGAGACTAGCTTGGACTCTGACTCTATGTCACTATAGGATTGATAGCCCAGATTGAAAGAGACCAGCTTGAACTCTAACTGTATGTCTATATAGGATTGCTAGCCCAGATTGAAAGAGACCAGCTTGGACTCTGACTCTATGTCTCTATAGGATTGATAGCCCAGATTGAAAGAGACCAGCTTGGACTCTGACTCTATGACTCTTTAGGATTGATAGCCCAGATTGAAAGAGACCAGCTCGGACTCTGACTCTATGTCTCTATAGGATTGATAGCCCAGATTGAAAGAGACCAGCTTGGACTCTGACTCTATGACTCTATAGGATTGATAGCCCAGATTGAAAGAGACCAGCTCGGACTCTGACTCTATGTCTCTATAGGATTGATAGCCCAGATTGAAAGAGACCAGCTTGGACTCTGACTCTATGATGTCTCTATAGGATTGATACTCACCAGCTTGGACAACATTTTAAGCAAAAGCAATACATGAGCAAAAGCAACCAGAAGCAACAACATAATACCAGATCTCAGATGATTAGTTTATGGGAATCGGACAGGATATTGTTTATCACACAATAAGGGCAAGATAAATGTTGGGTGTACTGCACCAAAGGCATTTATAGAAGTCGAAAACTAAAGCTGCGCCATATTTACTTCAATAATTGAGATTGCTATGAAAGATGATGAAAAGATTTGGTCAGTTTTTTTCTCCATAATTTGCGAACAACCAAATGGTATTATTTGGTAGACAGAAATTGTATAGATGTAATTTGGTCCAAAGTCCATGATATCATCTATGGCATTGACATTACCCAGCCCTCAGAGGTTATTTAATAATCAATACCTCTACAAGGCATATCCTTTAATGAACATGGCATTTTCGTGCCTGCCACATATATGGGTCTTTGATTATGATTTCAACAGATATTTGGTATCATCTGATTTAATCATGACTGCACAGTATTGGCTTCATTTTGTAGTCCAGATAATTTGTTTACATGCTGCCCAAGGAATGGTTTTCTGTGATGAGAATAAAAGTAAACACGGTGGCTGACATTATCTGCTTAATTTATGTTTGATTTTTTTTTCATGAATTGTGAAAGTGTAATACCATTGGCCAAATGGCTAAAACATTAAGTTAAAAACACTTTGTGCTTTTGATAGTGACATACATTGCTGGTTTATACTCGTAGATTCATATCTTGCTTTGAAAGACAAATGTTGTAAAACTGGAAATGTTTTTCAGGCTCATTAAATCCCAGTTGGCTTGCCTTCTTCTGTTTGATAGTTAACACAAACTTTATCAAGAGCTGCATCCAGATGGTTTTATTTTATATTATTAAAATGGATGCAGTTTTTATTTGCGTTATAATGTCTGGCCCTTCCATGTTGGCATTCATACTGGATCAACAGGTTTTTGGACAACCAATAGTACTGTCACAAGTTGATACTTACACAGGTCTTTATAATGCCCTTTCCTAATTGTACACAAACCCACATTTACCTTTACCTTACATGTAGTGATTCAGTAAATCAGAGGGCTTAATTGCTTAACAGACAGTAACAGTTGATTAGTTGAACGAAAAAGTCTTGGGCCTGTATTCACCATCCCATTCTTAGACTTGATAATAAAAATAAGACTGTTACCAAAGAAAATACATTCAGTGTTTTAATATATACAGGCTGTACATTTTGCTTTTGCCTTAAATTCATTGCTCAAAATGAAGAATTCTGGTACACAAGTATATAAGTTTGAGTCATTTTGAAATGTACGATACCATAAGAATAAACAGTGCTAAGAAGATCTTTATTTTCAGACTGAAGTCTAAGAATTGGTTGATGATTACTGGCCCTGGAATTTAAATGCACGGTATATGTCATTTGGTGTAATCTACTAAAAGTATTTGCCGTTCGATTTTAAAAGTGAATTTGCAGTCCCTTCAGCCCATGAATTTGTCATCTCAGCTATTCTTAAATAACCAATGAAATGGTCTCTTATTGATCCGCAATTACTGGTTGAGAAAACTCATTACATACTCTATATTAGACGATGTTTGAGGTAATTTTCTGTCATTAACCTCAATAAGATACCAGCTGTCTTAAATAAGTCTCTGAACTTCCTCACATATGTCATCAAGCCCTGTCGAATCTGTTCTTGTGAATTTTGAAATTTGTGGGTTGGTGGGGTATTTTTTCATATAATGACCAGACTACATGCTCAAGTTCAATATAATGGTAAAGTTATCTAGAAAGTCACCTGTTTTCTGGTCTGTATGTTGAGCAGGATTAGTATAATGACACTGAATATGGGCCCAAAATAGGAGGTGTTAAGTGCTTCATCATCAAAATCAACTAATTATGTTCCATTATCACCATACTTCTGCCTTGCTCTGGGAAAACAGGCCTTAATGCAGTCTGCATAGGGTAATCATAGGGATGACAATTTCCGCCTACACTGGATTTTCCCAAAGAAGACACTTTTTTAAAACAAAAAATACGATATATGTCGAAAATGTTGTCTGCATGATAAGCCTTTCCAGGCTGCATACTTGAATAGCGCAATCTGGGTGTGAATTGTTAACAATTGCGCTAAACCTTACTAATCTACCTAAACCAAGTTAACGGTATTTATACAGTTTAACTGCAGTAGTGTTCTTCATATGAAACGTCACGTTTCAAGTAAGTACACATTTTAAAGCACCCTCAATAGGGAATTCAATTTTTTTTAAATGCAGGAACTATACGTTGGGTAAAAAATTATTTTATGCCTACGATAATTTGGTCTGAAGAAAATCAGGATCACAAATTCTTTGATTGGTCTACCAGAAAATTGCCTAAAATTTATGTCACATATAATTATCAGTGCTTTTCACAGGCCTTTTAATGGTCCCTCACCGGGGCACTTGTATTTCGAAATCAGAGTCCGTTGGGTGTCTGAAATTTTCAGATCAGTGTATTTTTGCAGTAACTGCCACTAGCAAATCTTAAGATCAAAATTATATTGACCTTTCTGACAAATAAATTTTGAAAGCTGTTTTCAGACCCTCTGTCAATTGCATATCTCTTTACCAAACTTAAATCAGCCTTTTTATGTCCCCCACTATAGTAGTGGGGGACATATTGTTTTTGCCCTGTCTGTCTGTTGGTCTGTCTGTCTGTTTGCGCCAACTTTAACATTTTGCAATAACTTTTGCTATATTGAAGATAGCAACTTCATATTTGGCATGCATGTGTATCTTATGAAGCTGCACATTTTGAGTGGTGAAAGGTCAAGGTCAAGGTCATCCTTCAAGGTCAGAGGTCAAATATATATGGCCAAAATCGCTCATTTTATGAATACTTTTGCAATATTGAAGATAGCAACTTGATATTTGGCATGCATGTGTATCTCATGGAGCTGCACATTTTGAGTGGTGAAAGGTCAAGGTCAAGGTCATCCTTCAAGGTCAGAGGTCAATTATATGTGGCCAAAATCGCTCATTTTATGAATACTTTTGCAATATTGAAGATAGCAACTTGATATTTGGCATGCATGTGCATCTCATGGAGCTGCTCATTTTGAGTGGTGAAAGGTCAAGGTCATCCTTCAAGGTCAGAGGTCAAATATATGTGGCCCAAATCGCTTATTTTATGAATACTTTTGCAATATTGAAGATAGCAACTTGATATTTGGCATGCATGTGTATCTCATGGAGCTGCACATTTTGAGTGGTGAAAGGTCAATGTCATCCTTCACAAGGTCAAGGTCATCCTACAATGTCAAACATCATATAGGGGGACATTGTGTTTCACAAACACATCTTGTTTAAAATGGAATCTGAAGGATTATTGGGTAATTAATAGAAGCTGGAAAGTAGTATTAAGTATGCAGTAATATAGTTGGGTTGATACGGATGTATTGGGATTATACTATCTATGCATGAAAGGTTTACAAGAATTAACAAGAATTTTTATGTCCCCCACTATAGTAGTGGGGGACATATTGTTTTTGCCCTGTCTGTCTGTTGGTCTGTTGGTCCGTTGGTCTGTTGGTCTGTTGGTCTGTTTGCGTCAACTTTAACATTTTGCAATAACTTTTGCTATATTGAAGATAGCAACTTCATATTTGGCATGCATATGCATCTCATGAAGCTGCACATTTTGAGTGGTGAAAGGTCAAGGTCATCCTTCAAGGTCAGAGGTCAAATATATGTGGCCAAAATCGCTCATTTTATGAATACTTTTGCAATATTGAAGATAGCAACTTGATATTTGGCATGCATGTGTATCTCATGGAGCTGCACATTTTGAGTGGTGAAAGGTCAAGGTCAAGGTCATCCTTCAAGGTCAGAGGTCAAATATATGTGGCCCAAATCGCTTATTTATGAATTATTTTGCAATATTGAAGATAGCAACTTGATATTTGGCATGCATGTGTATCTCATGGAACTGCACATTTTGAGTGGTGAAAGGTCAAGGTCAAGGTCATCCTTCACAAGGTCAAGGTCATCCTTCAAGGTCAAACATCATTATGGGGGACATTGTGTTTCACACGCATCTTGTTAAATGATTCTTTATCAATGATTGTAAAGCTGTTTTTTTCTTGAAGAGTATTAGCACACCAAATGGCGTCATTTGACTCTAAAAATGTACCAAAAAATAAAGTATGGAGGGACAGCCCTCCATAACCAACCCCATCGGCCCAGGGGCTTCTGAATTCATTCATTTGGATTAAATCATTATCAGTGCTTTAAATTGCAGTACATATATACTTCCGAAGGATTGGCTTACAAAAATCTCGTATGCATATTGATTGTCTGAATATTGACTATTGAAAATACGCACAACATTTAAATACTCTTCCCATCAAGTATAGATATTTTAATTGACCTGAACAAAATTGATTAATTTGTTGACTTATTCACTGATTTGGAACCAATGAAATGAGTGATGATATATTAACTACAAACATATGAATATCCACATAGCCGAATGGTTCAGAGGTATGAACCTAACACGCACAAAACTGTGATGACAATACAAGCTATTGTTGTAATAATTGAATGTAACCATATTGCCCTCTGAGTAAGTATTTATTTCTTCAGCAATTCTAGCAAATAATTTTTTCAAAAATATTACTTAAGTACACCTCTGATAAAAAGTGCACCCAATGCCGGACATCATTATTCAGAATCTGATAGTTTTAGTTTCGACTACCGCATCTGATAGTGGTGCAGTAGTCGAGTGGGGTTGTGCGGTAGTCGAGTGGTAACACTCTGGTCTACCATTCCAGAGGTTCCCGGTTCAATCCCTAGCTGGGGCACTGGAAAATTCTGAAATGCTTCGCTTCCCACCCAACTTGAGATGTACTGGTATGAATCCCAGGTAATTCTCGCATGTATCGGTGCTATACACTGAGCACATAAAAGAACCAAGGGATTTACTCGCAAAGAGCTAAGGTATAGCATCCGGATTCTTTGTATCTCAATACTGTCTCTTCTGCTTGCTGTCTCTTCTGCAAAATTAAAGGACCCCATTCGAAATAAGTGCTTGCACTTTCATGGGTTATCCTTGACTACTAGGTCAAAAAGAAATACAATACAGTTGATCGATTATTGTACGTATATGATATTTATCACTTAGATTTCTAGACAGCACGGTTTGTTTGTTTGTGTATGAAACTGGATCATTGCTTACATAAGCGTGGGCACATCTTACCACAGGAAGGCCAATGGTAGTGTTAGTGATATACGTCAAGCACATTACATACAGACGCAGTGTTTGTCACGTCCACAGGATATCTGTGAACCAGGAATCAATAAAACCAACACTACCAACAGTCTGTGATTTGCCTTGATTAATGTGGAACATCAAATCATAAGAATCTCAACAGGTGAACTATATGTACTGAAAGACCTAGGACCACAAAAAGTATAGGAAGCTGCTCCAAATGGGCACAGTGGATACTGGACCATGAATGTAATAGTTTAATAAATGTATGGAATTCCAACACTTATAATGAAGGTAATTCTAAACATTATGTTCACATTTTGTATAGAACAACCAAGATGGAGGACAGTGGAGGTAGGAACCAAAAAGCAAAGCACCCTGCTATATCTCTCTTTATCATATCTTACCATATATAAAATATTGAAAACTGCCTCCTTAGTACATGTGGACAAGTTCATACAGGCAGTGTCGTTGTGTGTTTTTAGCTCCCCCAAGCACAACATTGCTCCCCCAAGCACAACATATTTTTGTGACTATTGTGAGTTTTTGTGATCACCTCTTGTCTGCTGTTTTCTTGCCTTTTCTGTGGTTTGTTGTGTGTCGAGCGTCCTGAAGAAATAGAATATTTGTCCTAATGTTGTCTGAGCCAAGATCTAAACTCGGTCATGTAAGGTTAGCAACAAGCTAAAATTAAAGAAAACAAAATTGAATTGAACACAAGAAGTCACTGATTTTCCTCATCATTGTTTTAATTATATCTCAACTGAGTTGCAAAATGGTTCTAGTCTTATTAAAACATGGCCATCAGGGGGCAGGACAGTTTGCCTTATACAGCTACAACGAAACCTTGTGGACACTCGAGATGTAATATGTTTTATTCAAACTTCATGAAACTTGCACAGAAGATTTGTTGTAATGATACCTGGTCTTGGTCTGGTTATAAAATGGTTGATGTTTATTGTAAGAAATGGCTGCCCAGGGCAACAAAAAATGCCTCAGAACATTTTGGTTTTAATCTTTCTTGAACAAATGGAAAATGGTTAACAGCCATTCAAAAACATGGCTGTCAAAAATTTGTGCAGTTGTATATGTATGTATCTACATGCAGTGGAAGCTTTAAGCTCAGATTAGGTTAGACCATTTGCGGTGAGCACTCAAGGACCTTTAACTCTCTTGTTCAGATTATAACTCTTTTCCACTCAGAAGCAAAGTTAAAATGGCTACGTACAAACAGCATAATACCAGGACAGCCTGGGAGTAACTCGCAGTCTGTTCAAGTTTAATGCTGTTTGCTGCTCATCATGAGTATCTAAAAGTTGGAAATGAAGCTTTTACAAACTGGAATCTAGCAAGAAAGGTCTTTACTTAAATTAAACTTTTAAAGGGACTACAAATGCCTCAAAATATGTATCTAAGTGGTAAAGGGATAAGCATGCATGTTCCTCTTCACTGCTGACAAACCTTGTCATTAAATTTGATGCTTCAATAATGCTAAAAATGAGACTTACTGATAATCATCTAATGTTTCATAATATGAATATTGAATTCAGTATGGATTATTTAAAATCCAGTCCTTCATGGTTTTGATGGACTAAGTTTTATTGTAATGTTTTGTGTTTGTTATTCGACTGTGTATAGACTCATGGTCATGATGCACTTGAAATAAATGCTTTTATCTCTGTCAATAGTGGTGGTAATATTTGTGATAATGTAAACATTGATTATGTTTTATATTCCATTACATTTTATGACAAACATTAATTATTTATCATCTAAACATTTAGAATAAAAACAAACACATTTGTTTAGGTGTCATGACAAGCAGGGTATTTTATTTCTTGAAACATACGCACGGAGTGGGTGTTTGTATCTGACAGGGCTTTCTACACATAAATGCAAGAAACAAATTTTCTGACGATCGTATGTGTTCAATGTGCAACAGATATCGACCCAAATGGCACCGCTCAGTTGAAGAGTCTCGAGACGTCAGTAAACGTTGCGACATCCTTCTCATATATTTAAGAACTGAAACGATACTAAATCCATTCTGTAGAACACGTCGTTATACGTATCATTAAAAATGCTCATGCGTTACATGTGAATAATTGAATATTTTTAATACCCATCAGACGTCAAGCCTAAACTCAAAATCATACAATTGCACAATTTAACTACACAGTTCAAAATCACAAGCCCAACCAAGGACGCCACGGCCCTAACAACCGCCCGTCCGCCGCCGATGCCTAAAGCGCACCGAGGACGCCCCCTATGCCCATCCACAACGCCTATTTGCGAAAAGTACATAAAGTGAAGCATTAGTTTTGATAAAAGCAGCTGCGATCATTACAAGATTTATTCATTACCATCAATTAAGAGAAGTGCAAATGACTTCACGTACACCCCAAACAATAATCGGTGGTAACGAACGATTCAGGTGTAACCGCGAGCGGGATACGCAACCCTACTGCTCATTTTTCATTTTTCTTTTAATGGCAGGGGGACGTATGAGGACCCATGGCTCAAGACCGGTGTCTAGGTGCCTTCATCACCTCCTGAAACCTCTAATTTTAGAGAAATCTACAAATAATCAGCTGTTACTATATCGTGAACGTTAAGTATTCTTTTTAGAAAACTATGTAAATCCCATGGTAAAATGTCCGGAACCAATGCCCCTTTCTATCTCAAGTCAGTCATCCGTCTGCTCTCATAAAACTCACTGAAACACATAAAACATAATATTAACATCAACACACAAACAGAGCATAAATAAATAAAACGATTTAAATCAAGTCTTCGCTCTACCCTGCTTGCGTGTCGAATGACTAAACCTACAAATCTGTGCACGAGGAAATCTTGATTTCCGCACCATTGGACATATATCACCTTCAAAAACCTGTATAACCAGTTTATTCATTCACACAACGATAATAAATACATATATACCTTGCAAGTTGATAATTCTACAAATAATCACTGTGACGACAACATACTTTTTTGCCATATTTCCAGTCCTTTAATTTTCACTCCAATAAAACAGCTGCGACGTCATTTGGTTTCTGTTTAATACCTATTACAAAACGTAATAAGAAGCACAGATACCGATTGTAATATTATCAACTGAAGCTCGCAATAGTTTAACGAACGGGATGTATCGGATTAATTGCCTTGTTTAGTATTTAACATGCTTCTACTGTATTTAGAATCATTCAGCCGCGACGGAGGAAGTTAAATTTAAACAAGTTTAAAGGGGAACTAGATTTCATAAGCAAAATTTAAAAAGATAAATAGATTCGCCATACGCGTTAACCATACAAATAATGCAAGTCCAAATACATTATATTCAGATCATGTTCGTGCTCCGTTCCGGTACATTATTTTTAACGAAGTTACAGGTTTTTGGACTTTTTTATAAACGTATTTTTCCATATTTTAAAACGCTTTCATATACTGATCTTATTATTAGTGTCTGAATCTTTTTGCATCACTTAAAGATAAAGTTCGATTTTCGCTCCGGCAAATTGATTGGTGGTAAAGTTATGGGCTTTTTAAAAAATTTCTTTACAATTACACTTTTCTGGATTTAATTCCAAAATGCTTCCAGATACTGACTTATTATTGTGTGCGAGTCGAATACTATGACATTAAGATTAAGTACGTGTTTCGTTTTGGTCGTGTATAAATGGATTTTGAAATAACTTAGTAGCAAAAAGTACATGTCGGACCCGGGCTGCTTGTTTATGTTTGGAACGGTATTGTGTCATGAATCTTGATTGTACTTTCAATTTTTATGTAGACACCTTTGCATTCTTGATGACACTTACACCGTGCTTGTTGACGAATGTCTTCTACATTCGGCTTAATGGTATCATTCATGCGTACAGTTGCAGCATTCTTGTTCGTAAATTGAAAGCTGCGTATGTGTATGTTAGTTTAACGCGATGGCAAGATGTGAGTTTCATCCTCGCACAAAGCATCATACAATAAAGCATGATACAACTATGTCAACGGACAATCTCTCCGAAATTGTATGGTATGGCAGAAGTTGGGCCCCTTTAGACATAATCAGTTGGTTCTAATTTTGAAATGTTAGGTAGATTATCGACTTAAGTAGGGAAACATTACAGCACTATCGTCTAGCTATGTATTATATAACTTGCTATGCTCTGTGTATTTTATGACTTTAGATTAAATCGATAATTTTTGTTCCCATCTACATGTATCAACATATCTTTAAAAAAAAAATCTCTGCCGGAGGTGGAGGGATATTGGTTTGGTGTTGTCACCTCCGTCTGTCGTTCTTCCCTCCGTCCGTGTTTGTCGGCGGCTGTTTCTCGGAAACTTGCAGGGGAAAGAATGAAACATAAAAATTAATGTGTCGGCCGACCGAC
Source organism: Dreissena polymorpha (assembly GCF_020536995.1). NCBI lineage: Eukaryota > Metazoa > Mollusca > Bivalvia > Myida > Dreissenidae > Dreissena > Dreissena polymorpha. The sequence continues at coordinate 7,537,382 of NC_068367.1, read as the reverse complement.
TCACCAACCCATAAGGCAGCTACGCTATGCAAGTTGGAGCCGATTCTCCGCAAACGCTGTGCGAGCTCCCTCGTACGTTCGACTGGTGACTGCCCGGCTTCGGTTGAAACACCGAGTCGAGCTTGCAGGATACGTGAAGGGCTCTCCGTATCAAAGGCACGGAATCTGTGTTCGATTGAACGTCTCGGGACCGACAAGTTCTAGACCGGTTCGCACCGCCAAGGGCAGGCCGGTGTTTTGTCCCGCTGGCCGGTGTATATATGCGGCCAGGATCACTTCCAGACGCTTCGGCGGCTGAGCTTCTTGCCTTTGCTATGCCGTTCCTCGGGCTGGTCGCCACCGCTGCTAGGGCCCTGGCCTGGCTCGCACTGTACAAACGTACGATTTCCCTGTTCTCAAAAGCCGGCCCGCGACGATCAGCTACTTCCCGGGGGACTAAGCACGTAGCAAGACAAAACAAAAACATTTTTTTTCTCACATATATATATAAATAGGAATGCTTTCTCCACCGGTATCGTTCCAAACGAGGATCTACCAGCTCATTGGGACTGTCGCCCTTGTTGATACACGGAAATTTAAGCAACCGATAGATTATCGGCCGATAAGAAACAGTCGGAAGCCACCGCTGAGACGATGCCGTCCGGTCGCGTTCGCTGAATCGGCCCGCTGTGTTTGGCAGGATGTCCGCGGTCCAAGGCCTTGACAGACGGTCCCATGGATCCCGAGCATGGTAACCCGGTGATCAGGCTTCGCGAGCTCGGTAACCCGAATAGGCCCGCGAGACCACATCTACCGTAGGCGAGTCCCGGCTTTAGCCGCTGTTACCCGCTGTCCGCGAGAATCAGCCCAGCGTTCAGGCCTGGCGAGCTCGGTAGCCCGCGCGACAAGGTCCCCGAGACCACCTCTACAGAGCCTGTTTTATTACATGTATTTTTTTCAAATTGATTGAAAATTATGTTCTATGATATTTTAATTGTAGAAAACCATTTGTTTCTTCACGAAGGGTACACTTTTTGTAATAGACATGAGTACTCTAACTTTCAGGTTTCTCTTTATACCACAGAGATTAATGATGAACATGTGTTTATATACATTGTAATTATAGCCTGGTAATCAGACTGGAGACATTTGAAAGTTACACGCTCAGGTGTGTGGCAATCGGGATTGGGCTACTTCATAAATATCAGGTCGATATACATTTTAAAGGGGCGTCCAACAGATTGTGGCATGTGGTGAAGCTTGTCATTAAATGCTTAATATTGATAAATTAAAACATTTGACCTAAAATTCTCCAATAAAAAAACAATAATACAATTTGGAAAGGAAAAAAGTAACCCTCAACATGGCTCGAACCACTGACCCCTGAAGTCCTGGAGTAAAAAGTCTCTCGCCTTGACCACTCGACCATCCATGTTCATGCTTAGAGTGGATGTATTTTTTGCCTATATAAGCAATGCTCGTAGTATCCCAAAATAAACGACAACAACAGAACTTTCCAAATTATTCAATCGTTTCGCGTCGCACGACGCTTCATAATTTTCAGGTTTTTTAATCATCAAAAGATGCATATAATTGATATGTAAGTGCATGGTAAATGGTCAGTATTACTATTTCCTTAAAAATATCATAACTAAAACGAAAATTTGCGAATCTGAAACAACTTTTTTTTAATTTTGTCAATTTACCAAAACGTGAAATCTGTTGGACGGCCCCTTTTATCGGTAGATTACGTCTAGTGTATTTATTTGGAACAAAGGATGGGCCACACTTCAAACACATAAGTTCCGCTATGTCATGAATCAAATACATGTAAACATTCTGGAGTACCAACTGCAACTTACCAATCTCAACAACAATCATGGCAGTCATATTTTTGAGAACCCAGTAGGCAAAAATAAACGTGTTTAGTTTAGTATAGATTATAAAACAAAAAGAACTAATTAAGTTTATTCATTATAATAGTCAAAATGGTTCGAATGTTATCTCTCTTTTTGTTCTCCATAAAAGTAATTTATTTAACGTACGGACAATAAACATGCGCCACCAGCTGTAATAATTTGGTAAGTTGCTTCGCCGTAGTTTCATTATGCTTATTGCTTGTTGCTAACTGCCGTTGTTAATGAAGCTTAGTGGCAAAACCGATTATTTCTGGTTTCATCAGGACTGGTGCAGTTTCATCACGTTTGTTAGAATCTAAAAGTACACTTTTATGACGTGATATAATGTGTTATTCAATAATGAATTAGGAATAATGAACACATCTGATAGTCATCAAGCATGTTGCAACAATCATCAAGTATAAACGAATTGACAACAATCTGGAACATGCTGGAATTGTCATGAAACATATTAGAATACACATCAGTCATTATGTAAATAGTCACTATGATTAATGAAATATTTACCTAAATATAATTTCATTTTTATGTTTAAAACACAGACGAATTCATATTGTGTGTCTGTACTTTTATTATGGCTGTAAAATGTTCTCATTAATGTTTATATTTCAGAATTTAAACACAATGCATTTTTATGAGAGAAAAACAAATTGCTGAAGTGATGTGATTTCTCTTAACTATGGGTCATTTTGGTTAAATCTAACCCTGTCATTTCACATCTGAGGCGAAATTAAACATTATAAACAGACGCCAATTGATTTACTAATACTGATCCGATGTCGACCCGATGTGTTTGAATAGACATTAACTTAATGCAACATGAATGATATCGGCTGAAAATATGTTAAACAAAACGTCTTAAGTTATATCTTAATAAGAAATATTTTAGTAGACGAATATATTGAGTGTTTATTTTAATTTTGTTTTGTTTTGAAATTCATAATAATAAATTTGCCGGGATTTCTCCTTAAAATTTTCACATGATTAGGGTTTTCGTATTTTCTTTCATGCTTATGAAGATGTGCTTTTTGATATGTCTGCGTGGATCTGTACCTGAACGACTTGATTGTCTAAGGTAAATGTAAGCAGTAACACTTTCTAGAGGTGTTTGCTAAAATCGCATGTATAAAGCTGCTAATCCTTCATATTAGTTTATAAGTCATAGACTACCGCGACCATTTAATGTGTTGCAATGTGTGTTCTGTGTGTTCACTTGTTAAAGAATCATTCATACAAGTAAAATACATAAATCCGTAATTTATTGGGTTTTTATTATATGGATTAATTAACTTATTTTCATGTTTAAGTTAGAATCATCAATAACCAAAGTCATACAATTCTGATATTACCAGCAGCAGGAAGCAATTGAACAAAGTGTCATCGTTTATTTCTAAAAAAAAACTAATGTAAGTAAAATATACTTAACATTTTGCAGAGTATGGTCAGTTGCCTTAAAGCGTATTTCCCGTACCCCTGGTATATTGTTGCATACGTATGAGTTACCGGGGTGCTACCAATCGGCCATTGTCGCGGCAGGTAATACGCACACTGACCCATGGTACTCTTCTGTATTCAACAAAGTACCCGGTAAATTATACTTAAATTTACCCTAAATAAAGCCCGGGTTCCTTTAAGCGCATTTTTCCTAACACGGGGTATAATTAAGTATATTTTACAGTACCTGGGGTACTTTTATGTCGTACCTGAGCCGAAAAAGATCTATTGGGCGGTCAACCAAATTATGAAGACACTATCGTATCAGGTTTCAATGCAGTATAGCGTGCACCTTTTATGAAATCAAGAGGGCTATGTTTGTATTTAATATACTTATCTTATGGTTAATGTTCAACATAATATGTTATTCCTGCTGCAAAAGGCCTAACATTGTAATAATTGTAATCAACATTTTTCTTCTGTCTGAAATAAAGAAAAATGGGAAAATTATTAAAAACTAACATCTTATCCGATAATTCAAAATTCAATTTATGTGCAAAAAAAAATAACCCAGAATTTACCATACGGCCGAAATTAGTTTGGTATAAAGGCATTCTACAAATTTGTATTACCAAATGGTAGCGATTAATTTTATGAAAGTATTTCCGTATATTAAAACGAACAAAAAACAACAACACACAACAACAATCAAATCCTTAATAAATTAATAATCAGTATTATTATAAACACAGATATTACATATTGAAATGTGCATTACGGAAACAAACAGTTCTAGTGCGGTGGTGCCATCAATAATAAAAATGTTATCATCTTGACATCCTTCAATACATTCCAATATATACACAACATATGAATACTTGTCTTGTAATGATTTGTGAATTCTGTGTCATAGGCAACATGTGTCACCACTTGAGTCCATGATATCGAAAGACAATATTTGCATACATCTCTCAAAACTCTTATGCAAAAACGATTTGATTTATAAGTTCTCCGTATTGGTATCGATATTTCCTTACACGCAAAAAACCCAGGTCATGAATGTTTTTAAACGTACACTGCCTTACTAAAAATTAAATGTAAATAATATGGTTTTATACCATAAACAAATTTAAACTTTTAAACACTTCAAAAAAAAACTGCGAGGTTTATTTTTTACTTTAAACATGATCTCCACCAGAGTTATTGTTATGTGTTTTTTAATAAAAGTACATAAAGTAAATTGTTTCATGTTCGTTCATCGCTATCACAAATTCTTCCACCGCATCAGATATATAAATCAAAATCCTCTGGAAACATGCACCTTATTGCAATGTCTACTCTGCCAATTCACACTGTGCAAATATTCTTATACATCTAAGGGTTCCACACTACCAAGTTTATACATCTAGTTAGACGCGGGACATGGTGACCTAAAAACGAAGAGGTGAAATAAGCAGGCGATTTGCAAATCATTGTAATAAGTTGCATACGTTTTACTGCCTTAATACTTAGCTATGCTGCGACCATATTTACTGGTGGACTATACAGACGTAACATGGAAGTTCACTTATCTGACACAACGCGAACACAAATATCATTGAACAACTACAATTGGTGAGAACCTAAACTCGGACAGAAACATGCAATTTCTATACAGCTGTAGCATGTAATCGAGAAAGAACTATGGTGCGAATAAAACATCCATGTACCTCTATTTATCAACTGTGTGATGCTCAAACATCCAGCAATGAAACGAACAACAGAGCCTGCTGATGCGGACGAGTTTCTACTTGTGTACGATTATTTTGCGTCATACATTTTCTTTAGGATTGCTATGATAAACTCTTTATTTGTTTCAATAATTATTATTTTGTGGTTAATCTTCGTGTGCTGCAGTAATTATACTTTTCTGAAGCTGCAGAAAAAGTAAATACTGAAATATAGTTTTCATATAAATTGATTGCAATTTATCCTTTTACACTCACAAGGGAGGGGCTATAGCTTTTTGTTACATTTTCGTTGCAAATTTCGGAGCCGTCCTGTCGATACGGACTAGCCGTTTTTTTGTTAACTGCCCAATGCATTGCGTATTAATAATAACAAGGGACCTCTATATTTATCTCCTAGAAAATTGAACTGATCCATGATTTAAGGAATTAGACTTTCAACAACACAAGCTCAATCAAATAAAAACAAACCCATAACATAGCTAAATAGAAAAAAAATTAAATTGAAAAAACAACTTAAGTTTAACTTGCGCTTCAATAGTGTCCGTCCGTATATGCTTATCATTTGGTACCTCACCAAAATGGTCTGATGAGAAGTTGGAACAATTGATTTCATTTATACCCCATACTTTCTCATAAAAGCAGCTGTACTGTTAATCCTTTCAAGAACGCGGCCGCATTTAAGTTCCAATGTGCGAACGAGGTTTGAAGGTTGTGCGATGCGAGTGTGGGCAACGCACAAAATGTTAAATAATGTTTGGGTCTGATATTTTTAAATGCAAAGCAAATGTCTGTGTGATGCGTTATGTGTGTAATTAAATATTTGAACATATAATTTCGTAAGAATTTCCGAAGATAAACATAAAACGTGAAAGCAAATAAATATTGTTCGCTTAGTTGTAATTTGCACGCTCTAAACAAGGCCACTCAACCCGCGCGTTGTCCATAGTTTTGGAGAATAATGAATAAAAATCATTTGAAGTCAACTATGTAGAAAATGATCACAAACAATATGACAGTTCAAGTAAATACAAGCTTTTTTTGAGAAATTATCCTATTAAAAAGGGTTGCGTAATAGGTGAAATTAAGGGTACTGTTTTGAAGTATTAAGACTATTGAACTTAACACTTAAATTTCTTCAATTACCATTAAATGTATATGTATTTTGTGGAAGAGTATTTTTGGATATAATAATGGTCTCGATAAATATTCAATTTTTTAACAAACTAATAATTTTAAGTTAGAAGACGAAATCTATTTGTGGGTAAGAATAAATGTAAAAATTACCCGTGTCAGAAAAGAAACGAAACGACAAAAATGTGACCACAATTAACTGAATTAATATATATCGTTTCGTGTACGTGAACTATTACCACACATTTGCTCGTCGTTAAACAAATAGATAAGAGATTATGATATAATGATATCTCAATGAAAAATATATTGGTAACAGTTAAAGATATTTGTCAGAAGTCAAATCATGAAAAAAATATTACGTATTAATAATTTTAACCATGTATTAATACAAACGTACAACATACTGCATCTATATCTGCATCTCCCGAGTATCTATCTATGAAGCCTGCATCACAAGAACCATTATCAGAACATTTGTTGCTAGCGGCGACTTTAGCACAAGTCCCTAGACGGGTAACATTGTACTGTATACCACCTTCCCAAGCCTATGGCCGTTGTTTCGTAAACAACCCTTTGTACATTCACCTGAATTGCGGTCACACTTGCTGTCAATGCAGCTGGAGCACATCTTTCATTGCACGTAGCACCGTATAAACTTGAAATATTATGTTATATGCAATTTCCGATAGCAATAATTCAACCATCTTGAGAAAAATGTGTACTGCATGCAACCTGACCATGAAACTCACTTGTTCAATTTGTTCATAAATGGCCAATGCAACGTAAGCAGTAAGAAGGACATGTTGAGCTTTTACATAAACGCCAATATACCATGTATGAATGTTAATAGCAGCAACCAGTTGTTTTATTGCACGTATTGTTCAAACACTGCTGTGGGGATGGGTGTTCACATTGATATCTATGATATCCCGTTAAACATTCTTGACATCTATGAGTATACATGGAACTTCCATTTTTACATTGACCTGAACATTTTTGGTCACATCCATTACCAAACCTGCCTATAGCGCCACCGTAAAAGAACAGTGGTCCTATACATTTATCATTTATCATTTATTACCAGCAACATTTATCACACATGTACGAGCATGGCTTTTCACAAATTGATCCGTAAAAGCCATTCATACAACTTGTACAATTACCCCCCTCACTTCAGGTGTTACAAGTGGAAGGACGTTTTGCATGGTTTATATACTAAAAAGTGTATATGTCACAAGATCCATCACTGCGATTCGACTTGCATGGTCGTTGGCATGTCATTGCATATTTACGAAAAAGACACATAGTGCATGATGTTCAATTGGTACAGTCAGCACAATGACCCATACCTCATTCTACAAGCGAAACCATGGAAGCAATGTTTGCATCGACACACTCCTGTTGCGATGTCGCAACCGTCTTGACAATATGGAGAGCAATCTTAATTGCAACAAGCAGAAAAGAACCCATTCAGTACTACTAATGTTACACGAACAGTTCAAGCATCCAATTCGACAAGTATTAACACATGATGTAACCCAATAGCCTTGCGTACAAGATTGACACACCTCACACTTCATTCACTTTTGCCAGCAGAGATAGTAACCTTCAGTGCAACTATAACACGTAGTGCCTCTGCAAGCTGTACAACCAACAGAGCACTTGGCTGTAAATTAGTAAAATGATTATTATAAGTACAATGTATACAGCCATAACTTGTTGATGATATTAAAATGTTCATAATTAAAAAAAAACAGACCACCAGTATAAATATCACAATCACCACATAAGCAGCAGCTGCAGCATTAACAACGACAACAGCATATTTCTTGAAGGAAACATTCGAGCACACTTTCGAGTATGAATAACCAAAAATAAACGAGTTCGACGTTATGGTCTGGTAGCATGTATTTCGAACCAAAGAAATAGTTTTATTCCTTTTTTACCTTCCTGCTTAATATGAAACGCCTGTATTCAGGTATATTTTAAGAATCAATATATTTTTGGCAAGCTGAAAACAAAACTTATGCACAAATAAAGATATACCTTGTCATGGTAGTAACGACGTGGTATGTTATGATACAAACTGATGGACGGATAATCGGGATTGCAGTCAACGTAAGTTATGTTTCAAGACGATGATTCTTCAAATAATCAGTGCCACGAGGGTTTACACTTTTGCTATATTTTTCAGTACGTAATATTCACCTGCATACACAATACACATTAAAAATGTTTAACACCTAGAGTCACAAAACGGAACAAGATACTCCGAGGCTGATATTTATCTTATTAACTGGCGTTTAGCAAATATTTAAACGAATTTGGAGTATTGATTTAACTGCCTTGTTTATTACTAAACATGTTTGTACTTTATTGAAATTCATTCAGGCGTGCTGCATGCATTTCAATTTGAGCACGTTAAAAAGGATACTAGATTTCAGAAGTAAAATTACAAAATAACAATATTAATCTTAAACAATTATATTGCGTTTTTGTTACTTGAGTACTGTTTAAGTTCAGTATGTATTCCCATAAAACCGCATTAAGTTGTGTATGCTGTATGGCATATGTATGTCCACACGTTGCCATGTTTATGAATTGATGAATGCACACCAAAAATACTGTGTATTTATGTAGTCAAGACTATCCGCATTTTTAATAAAAACGAACATAAATATAACAGTGTAAAATATCAGTCGCATGCATTTATATTCAAAAGCCAAACTGAATGTGGTTAAAGCGAGTATGCACGATTTTTATATGTGTTAAATTGCAATATATTGATAAAAATATGTTACAATAACACAAAATAGGCAAGAAAAAAATATACATTGAAGACGAATTTCATAAAATGCAGCAAAAACTAATTAGCGCCCCGAGCAGATTGTGACGAATATATTTCGTACATATTTTCCTACAATAACCGAAGCATTCGTCTTTTTATTAGGATCGGATTGAGTATTCGTGTATCTTTGAATAGATATCGTTGGAGGAAATTAAGATGATCCGTAAAACTAAATTTAGATTCACATCGTTCATGCATGATATACATGCTGGCAAATTCGACTGTACAGACATTGTCGATTTCAGAATAAAATATCTGGCTTATTTCGCATTTTTCGACACATGTTCTTCTTAACTTTTAATTTAATTTATATTGAACTATATGTATAAAACTTTTTTTTTACACATTTTATATAAAATCATAAATATTTGACAAAATCGTGCATTATCGCTGGATAATGTCACGAACAATTTTCAATTTCCAAAACGAAGTGTAACAATGGCTTTAACTGTCTGTTTGAAGCATACCAGTATAACGCCTTTATTATTATTTTGACTCAATCAATATGTTAGTTGGTAGAGTGACATAATAATATTCCGGGGGTCGCAGGTTCGGTTCCCATTCGGCTTCGGCCGTAAGTAAGTGACCGGCAGTTGTGAAATATCATTAATTGTGTATTAATTATGTATTTGCCTTGATTGCGGGAGGTAGAAATTGAGGGCACAAATACATGGACAAATCGTGCAATGTGGTGAACGTTACCTGATGTAAAAATGTATAAGTCGTTGATAAGCCAACTTATTACGCTGATTGAAGAACTTAAATCAAACATATCGACAACTGACCGCTGCTGCTAAATAACAAAACACAACATGATGGCTTTCAATCAATTTATTTTGTAATAAATAACTGTTCTGTAATGATACAAACAATGAACATGACGAACAATTTAATTAATAGTTCATCTATATTATACAATATTCCAAACTATCTCGTTATTCACGGTTAACTTCTTTGATGGGATATATATATATTTTAAATAGACGTAGTTTTCATGTATTGCGAACAAATTAAAATTGTGTTGACAAGATTTTAGCTTAACATTCGACTGCGTTCTATAAGCATCAGTGTTAATAAGCATTACCTTATGGATAATAGCGTATATATTTCATTTAATTATATTTTTTAGCGCACTAATGTTTAAAAAAAAGCAACTTAAAGCAGTTGTTTTTTAACGAGAGGAAATTAAAATAAACTGTGTGTATCGGGACATTGGTGCTTATAAAAGTCATTTGCTTATTAGCTCTACAATAATCATATTGGCACCATACTAATTGTAATAAAAGTTTTATATTCGTAAATAAAAAAAATAACGAAAATTACAAACTCAAAACATTTAGAACTATGTACATAATCATTGCAAATCGACTAAATAAATTCATTTTCTTCTTAGCGATTACATGGCTGATTATATTTATGCATATCTGCCTTAATTGGCACATTAGTAGCACACTCTCATTAAGGTAGCGCACCCCTAACGGGCACATATCCAAATATAATCTAATTAATTATTTTCTTAATCAGCATCATTTCACTGAACTACATGCAAATGTGTAGGTAGGCTTTCCATGCTTTTTAAAAAATATATACCGATTTTTTTAAAAACCACCCCCACGCTCGGCTTTTGTCCAGTTTATTTTCACCCCTGGGTTATATAAAAGTTCCATAATTCATTCAAATTTCCAAATATGGGCATGCAGTTGGTATGTACAGTTGCAGTAAAGGTGTTTAACGTTTAAACAAGATGAAATAAGAATTCTTTTACAGACATTTATTTTTTACAAATTTTTATCTATGGAAGAGCGCCATGAAATGTAAGTGATTTCAGCCAAGTAAAATTGGGTCGGTTAAAAATAAAGTGTCATAAAATTCAAAATAGTATCATTTAAGTTATATTTTAAACGGAGTTTTTATAGAAACACTATATACAGCAAAAACACCAAGCAATAGACAGATTTACCGTTTACTTTTTGAAATAAAAATAAAAATGCAACATGCATCATTCGTATTTTCAGCAGTAAATCACCCAATTTTGCCATTACGTTGTTTTAATTTTAAAAATTGAAGGATGTGCATAAAAATTTCAACATATTTAACAATAAACATAGCTTATATGCTATATTAAATCAAATTACGGTAGAAAAGAAATAAAACGCGTCGAAAAAAGTATGCGACGCCGGCAGGATTCGAACCTTCGCGGGTAGATCCCAGAAGATTTGTAGTCCATCGCCTTAACCACTCGGCCACGACAACTTTACACTTCTGAAAGCTTAAATTAGATATCCATAAGTAAACAGGTAAAAAGTCTCGTCGATCTTTGAAGAAATCGCGATATCGTATTTTTTCAGATGATATTTGGATCAAAGTCAATATTTATTGTGAAAATAACGTATTCTAAAGGAATTACGTAAACATATATCAAAATTCGAAGTTTGAAAAAAATAAAATGCATCTCTCGGAAATAACCGATCATTGAAGATCGGCAATGATCGTAAAATAAATCGCGGGAAATTGTTAGGGTTGCGCTACCTTAAACGGATGATCGCGCTTAAAGCTTAGGCTTAAAGCTTATTCGTTAAAAGATGGAACATTCAATAAAACAGCAATCGTTTATCAATGTTCTTTATCAATGATTCTTCCTTATGCAAGAATATTATTAGTTATAATGTAACACATAGTATATGAAATCGTCACTAAGAGATGATATGTCGGCATTTGTTAATGGCTTTCACCTTAAGCTGAATAGTCGGACTCTCGTCTTTCCGTGTGTTCGCATGTGCATCTAGATTTCCTACATCGGGACATTTACAAATGGCTATCGTTGAACTAATATAACGTAACACTTAAATGATTCTTTTCATTGCTATGGATATTTTGTCCATAAATTAAGGGTGTGTTTTCAGACGCCAGAATTTCAGTGGGAATTGAGTAAAAAAGACATATTGATGCTATAATAAGTACTAGTTATAGCATTCTTCAGTTTTAGTAGCACATTTTTCGTGAGAAAACATATTCAATGGAATTTATCAGCTGCTAAAAATGACGGAACTCAATTCCACATTTACCAGTAAATTGCTTGAATGTTCATGCATTTATTTTCAAGTTTGCGTAGTAATGCTGTCCGAAAGGGGATGACATTGAGTTTGTTAGTGCGTGAAACTAATTGCTTTATGATTATGCATTCCAGTGTTCACATAGTCCAGTATTTATTTCGTTACATCTTTTGTCTGTCAAATTTAATTTGGGAACATTCTAGAGGCTGCATATATTTCCAATCTTCAAAAAGCTTGTTGAGATCATTTGTCCATAAAATATCGCAGCCGATTTCAAAACTGCGTAAAGTAGGGTATAAAAACTAGGTCACTTAGTTACAAATAAATTAAACGCTTGTGAACATTCCATTATTCGTACGTTTGTCTAATCGTCATCAAACTTGTTCCCAACGTTTGTTCTATTGATATTTCGGCTGAGTTTAAAACATGTCTCTAGTCCTTATTAAAACATGGACACCAGGGGGCGTGAAAGTAATATGGCTGTAATGATTCATTTACAACACTCTCGCAGCCCCATTTTTCTCAAAACTTCATAAAAATAACCAAGTTTACATGTACTAAAAATACCGATATCATATAATCAATCAATGCATTGTGGTTATAAAGTAGACAAACTATATGTTTATCAATGCAACAACAGTTAGTACATTTGTGTTTACCTTTGATTTTCCTGACCTTTGTGATAGAGATAGGATTATTTTGTTACTCCAAAGACTAATCCAAGATATCATATGTGCAAAGTTACAAGTATTCTATTTGTCTTCAATTAATCGTAAAGTTTAAAAACGAAAAATAACTATCAATTGACCTTGAAAATTAAAAGCCCTTAAGCACTAAAAATCTAAGAATATTTCGTTCAATATTTCGGAAACATAAAGTTAACACCTAAACAATCCTTATAGCAATAGCCAAAATTTCAACGCTCTTTGTGGTATGGTAACATAGATTTACCAAGATAAAAAATGATCTATTATTTACTTTGTGGGACAATATATTCTTACATGTATCCAAGCAAGTTACATTCCGAAAAGGTTTGAGGACTGACACACAGACACCGACCACACTTTATAGGACAAAATGATGTACTTATATAATTCCCAACACATATACATGTGTAATTATGAATTACCATCTTATTACCCGGATTTTACGAGGACATAGCAACTGAAAATCACAGCATGCATTCTGACATTGAATCGGACCTCTTAGAGCAATTGAGTTAACACCCATAAAGGGAAGTTATCTGTCCTTCAGAAATAGTACAACAAAAAACAACCGCACGGAAGATACTATCTTGATAATGAAATACCAAACACCAAAACAGGGTGTTTTCGATATATGTATTACAAAGCTTTACACGATAGAGATCTGACACGCGATCATCTATATTGTTCAATCTGAACAAGCCAAACACATGAAACACATTATACCTATCACTGGACGTACGTTACAAGGGGCTTGAGCACATATTTCTGTCAAGCATACGTAAGTAAATATAAACTCCATTCGGATATTCTTGTGGTAAAATGCACTGCAGTTTGCACTTAATAAGGCAATATGTTTTAAAGGATTTAAATGATTGCAAGACGCAAGTCCATAAGAAGTTTCATTCTAAACAGTTGTAGAGGATGTACTATACAGCCTACATGATTAATACATGTTTTGTTTTGCGATATCAAAATAATGTTAAACAAAACGGCATACCTGAGTATGAGCGAATTCAATGGTCAAAACTTGACATGTTATTCTAGTTTGGTTGACACATGAGACCGAGACTTGACCAAGGTAGTACATGTATCAAGATAAAAGGTCTTACAAAAGCTCATCAAGATTAAGGCATTAATGTTAATACATGCTACAAAGTTGAATCTTCGGGAATTTCTTTACTGAAATGCAACTAACATGTTTTTACATGATTAGATATTGTTCATTTATAAGTTCAGTCCATTGTGTTGAATCGTCTTTGTTCAAATTTCATTTGAATATGTTATTTAAAATAGTTATATTTGGTCATCTTGGATTGTATATATACCAGACGTACACGATAGCGTAGGTCTGCGTGATAAAAATCGCTCGAAGCTTGTTGTTATTCAACACTCCAAAGACACACACATGGAATAACACAATATGAATGTAGTTCGTCAGGTATGAATGAATGGCACACGAGATGCAGATGATTGTGTGTTTTGAAGCATCTATGGAATACTAGCTTAATGTTTTTTCTATGCTTGCCAGAAGCCCATGAGAGACATTTAAAACTAGAAACTACAAATTTAATATTAATCTTGGTTGTACAATACATCAATATTCCTTACTGTCTTGTTTCAAAAACATTTGGATTGATTATTAAATATATATGCGCATGTTTCAGGCGTGCAATAATGCATTGTTTATAATCAAACTTCACAAGCTTCATGCCTTCGCTTTGAGTTTGATTGATCGGTGCAGCTGACCACAACCTTTACAAAACACAAGGACATATGTAAATACAGATCTTCTTTTTAACCTCCATGTTCGCGTTTTGGTTATTTGCCATACCGTCTGGTGTACCGGTAATTCTTATGCCTCAGCTCCCTTGTTTTGCAACAAAGGTCCATGATTTAGGTCGACAACAATGGCTTTGTAATTCTCTTTCTCTCCCTTTTTAATTCTCTTTCTCTCCCAAGCACTTCTTCGGCCGATGAAAGTAGGACATCCTTGATGCTGTTGGTTATGGTGTCGATGTAATTGTCTAAGATGTTCAAGGCTGCAAACCGGCCAACTATCTGTGCTTGAAATAGGTCTGCTACATGTATCACTGGATCGTTCAATTTCTCCAAGTCAAATCTAGCGCGAGGATTCTCCGTGTTTCGTTTGCTCTTCAACTTCAGCTTGATGGCACAGAGAACTTAGCTATAGTAACGGCGGCTATATGAAATCGATCTTATTGTGTACTTGCCCGTTTGGAGCATGGCAGGTCGCTGTTCTAGACGGTTTGTGTTGATGCAGCGTGTTAGCAAAGGTGAGTTGGTGGTTTCTGGCGAACTCAAGGAGTCTAAATCTTCAGTTGTTAGTCTCTCCTAAATCAAATCTACCTACTGTCCCTGACCACTTTTCGTATGCGTCTGGTCCAACCTTGCCGTTTCAGTTGCATTGGACATTGAGGATGTCTTTATTGGGGACCATGACTATGATTATTAATAGAACTTGTATAGTCTTTGTAGTTAAGGACGAAGTTGAAAGAGACCAAAAAGATGACCGCAGGAAGCAGCAGCTATGCATCATCAAGACCCTCACGAAGACCAGTAAGCCCAATGCCAGTGTTATATTACACGTTGACGGGAATCGCATTACCGAGAGTTCCGCAGTTCTAAACAAGTGGAATGAATACTTCAGTGACATCTACAACAATCAGCCTCAACCAAAATCAATATTCCTTCAGAACGATCCCAAATCAGAAGCGAACGTCGAAAGTCCGTCCATAATTGAGGCAGATGTTGAGGAGGCAGTGCATAGTCTTAAGAGAGTAAAAACTACGTCCCTTCCTATCGGATTAAGAATAGATGAAAGGCAACTGCTGCATTAATGACGGTACATTGCCAAACGATCTTGGAGGAGAAGGCGTTACCCAAAGAGTGGACCATATCACTGGTCATACCCAGAGAATTGTGCGAGAATTACCGCAACATCAGCCTCATCAGCCATCCCATCCATGCTACGGCTGACTTTAAGAAATCTTTCGATGGCGATTAGCATAATGGTCAATGGTATGTTATAAGAGGATTCAACATTGACGAAGGGCTGGTGCAAAACATTCAAGAAATGTGTGGAAACGCCATTAGCAAAGTATTTCTCAACGGACAGCAGGGGGGATTTCTTCAGGACATAGTGGTCGTCCGAAAGTTATGATTGCTCGCTCCCGTCCTGTTGAACTTTGTGCTTGAGAAGGTAATGCAAGAGACTATCTATGACCACCAAACCTATCCATATCCAAATTTAGATTTGTTGATGATATTGACCTCATGGATGGCACCAGCACTTAACAAGATCTCACAAACAGACTCTATGACAGAGCACTAGCATTCGGGATGGAGATCAGCACAGGAAGTCGAAGATCAATGTGAACTGCACAACAAAACACAGTTAAGAAAACACCATGAAAGGCGGGAAGCTAGAACAAGTGACCATCTTCAAGTACTTGGGCGAAACCCTGTCCTAGGATGGTACCAGTTCCGCTGAGGTCCGAATAAGAATTACCATGCCGACCGCAGCAATGGTCAGACTAAGCAGGTTGTGGATAAGCAGTTCTATTAGCTTCCCCACCAAGAACATGCTCTACATGTCACACGTACTCTTCATTCTACTCTACGGCTGCGAGACTTGGAGGCTTCACGACAAGGAACCCAGCATACATGCATTTGAACATAAATGTCCCCAAAGATTGATCCGCATCTCCTTCACGGAACACGAGTACGTGAAATTGGTCTTATTAAACGCAGAAATAAATTTTCTTTCTGGAAATGTACATTTCTTGCCATAGTTATACAATTGGTGGGTCAAATTTTGGAAATTACACGATTCGAAAGACCTACTCGTCGACGATCTGACCCGATCCAAGCCTAGTTGATTCCGTCAGTGGTAAACAATAACTAACGGTCATATTATCAGAAGACGCCTGGATGAAACCAAAGTTAAAGTATAGCCTGCCATCAATCGTTTAAAACATTGTTTTGAATTTGGAAAAAAACAATGGTTTGAAATTCGGATTGATAATCCTACTATTTAAAAAGTACCTAATATATATGTAGCAAAACGAAGCTGAACAGCCAAACAAATTTAGGAGATTCAAAATGAAAAACAAAATGTCCCTTGAGACTTAAACAGCTTATGGGCATTTAAGAGACAAAGAGAGAGTCTGTTTGTCATGTTAGTTAATACTTGCAGCACAGTGGTCAATATGTGTAATTGTTAAATATGGCGGGCCTTCAGCGAGAACCATTGTATTAACGATAACACATGTTTATTTGTCAGCTATCCCAGTTGTGATGGTACTAAAGCGCTGGATAGACCCTAACAGGTTTTTCTTAAAACAATATTAAATCGTAATTTCAGTGTTTCCTCTGATAAGCTGACCGTGCATTTATGCTCGTAGGGACCAGCTGACTGAGACCTACGTCCCATCTTGTTTGCCGACCAACTGGTTACTCGAGACCGACCATGCATTATTGTACTTTCATCACGTATAATGTTCGGATTACCGAAGTTGGCAACTCAGAAGCGTTTTTATCAGGTGACATGACATAAGCATTGAGTAAACTTTGTCTGTTGCATCAATATTGATTGATATCGTTTGTGTTATTAAACAGACACAAAATGCTTTGTTGTTTAGTAGTTTTTACATTTGCATTTGATATTCACCTTTTTTTCTATAAGTCAAAAACTCGTCTTCAAATAATTTGCACTATACTGAACTATACTAAAGTTTAATGAACTTAAGAACATCTTCATATACGGCATTTTCAATAATTCTGAATGTCTATCAGTTTCCATGGATATATGTTGCGATAAAAGCAGCGGAATCACTAAAAGGAATACATATATCGTAAAATATTGTTGTAAATTAAATTGATTAAAAATGTCCATGAATCACACATTGGGTCATCTCCTATGTGTGCTCATTTGTTCTGTATTTGAGAGTCGGGCAATCTTTGGTTACACTATAGAAAGAAGTTTATATATCTATATGCAATACACAAAAAACAACGACACCATAGAACTATATGTTTTACTTTTATTACTTGTTGTACACTTAGCTTTCTTATTAAACACGTTAGCATATTAACAGTTATGGTGCCATGTGGCAATGTATTACAGCACATGATTTCATTTAATAGTAATAAACATGCACTAGAGCTGTAACGTAAATAGTAAGAAATATACAATTAAAACAATAACATAGTATGCTATTTTGGAGTTGTGCAATGCCAAATGTTGTAAACGCACGCAAAAAGCTTAAACATTATTGTAAATTAAGCATGTGATTCATAGTATGACAATTTTGCTAAATATATAGTAAATATATAATCGAGTATCAGTTAATGATAGTAACGATATTTTTACACTTAATCACAGCCCGTTTATAAGCAACAGGTTTCCAAATAATTGAGCATAACAAAATCTTCGCGAATAATTAGGCATAGCGAATGGTGGGCTATTGTTGACCAATAGAAGTTTATCTTGAAAAGCCCGTTGAACAACTAATTGTGGTAAATGTTGTGTAGGAATGTTCAATTCTGAGCAGGCTTAATTAATACTGTTTTTGCACGGATGTTCTTTCGAAATTTCGTAGCGCACGATGTCTTCTTGAAGATGGGAGAATCGCTTCAAATTTACAAGTGTCGATCGGGTAACACCAACATTTACAGACGGCTTCTGTTGAGACTGGAATACATATGGTTTTCTTCCTGGTTTACTCCCAGAGTTGTGTAGTTTGATTCAGAATTTGTTTGGGGTCGGTTGGGATTTGTGTCACCTACTTATGAGAATTCACGTGAGATACATGTCGGTTAAAAGATTGTGGTGCCTCTGCATTACATGAATACATGAAGATAGTCAAATCATGTAACTGGTCAAAAACAAATTGGGAAACGGCTTGAATTGACATTTTTGAAACAGAATTGTCAGTAGATAAAAAATGTTTTACACAATTTGTAAAGACAAATTTTTTAAATTTATAAACGTGCTGCCTAAACCGAGTTTAAGCGATTGATCTGTCTTATTTTGCCCCTCAGAAATGATCATTTCAAGTTAGGCCATTAAAGACCTGAAAAATATTTATGAAGCATCACTTTTGATTTTAACGGAGAATGTAAAATTATTTACTTATGAAATAGCAGACATTTTAGTATCTTAATATTTACAGCATATACACTTCATTATGGTGTCCCATGTTAACGAAAGAGTTTCAATTACAAAGTTAGATATTCAAAATACGAGCAGATGGTACACAAAGACTTTTTAAAGTTTACATGTTGTTGAAGTCTTACCAGTTCCAAACGTTGGCATATTATAATTTTTATTCGCATCTGTGTGTTGTCTTCTGAAAATAATGTAATAGGCAATATTTGTTACGATAATTTTTACAAAATAGATCGATGTAAATGTTTGAATCATTGTAGTGTGTTGATATTAACACAAACACGAAGTTCCTTTTGCAACAAAAAGTGTTAAATGTAACGAAAACAACAGATTAACAGATACGATACAGTTAAGGGTGGGGGGGGGGGCACGCTTGAATACGGCTCATACCGTGAACGACGTCGTAATATAAACTTGGACTTTGAGCATTATTTAATACTGTTTTAGATGTATATCCAATAGAAAAAACCCTGATCTGAACCAGTGACGGGTTAATATACGCATGAATGTAATCCGACGATGGATAATTTTAAGGTGATCTAAGGAAATGTAGAAATCTGTAACGACCCGCATTATGTGTATTAAATGATTTGTTGTATGATTTCTTATTTAACTTGCTGAACTTGCGTGTGTTTACTCTACCTCATTTATAATTGAATATCGAGGTACTTGATTAAAAATTACTTTACTTTCTATTTTCCAAACTAAACAAAACACTATCGATCGAGGAGTTGTGGGAGACGTTGAAATGTGTAACATAAATTGAAATTAAACAAATCAACATCTTATAATACAATTATTGGTTTAGTGTTAATATTTTTTTATTTGATTCCCACTACCATTTTCAAATAAATTGTATTAAATAATCTTCCTCTGTCTATTGTTCACGACCACTATGACCACACCGATGACAATCACCACCAACAACCCGCCAACTGAGCCTGCGAAGACAGGAACTGGGATTCCATTTTTGTTTTCAAGAGAGTTTCCTGCATTGTCCACGTTATCCTCGGGCATCTGTTGGGTACACGGAGTCAATATAAGACATGACTAAATTTTAAGGAGTTAACATTAAATGACGGTTATTTTCCTTCCTCGGCGTCGTTAGAGCCATATTTGAGATAAATGCTTTGTATAATTAGTTTTTAAAAACCATTATATATCTTATGCAGAAAACATTGTATAGTTTAACATTAAATAGAGCGTTCTAAAAATGGAAATTAACTGAACAATCTGTTATAGTGTGTTTTTTCTGTTTTGATAAAGGGCTGTATCTGTTTAATACTTTAAA
This sequence comes from Dreissena polymorpha, assembly GCF_020536995.1. NCBI lineage: Eukaryota > Metazoa > Mollusca > Bivalvia > Myida > Dreissenidae > Dreissena > Dreissena polymorpha. The sequence continues at coordinate 7,517,097 of NC_068367.1, read as the reverse complement.
GTCTTAATCCCTGTATTGAAAACAAAAACGCATGAAACGTTTTTGATTTGAATTGGTTTAGTTATTTACTTTGCCTCCATAAATTTTCGAATATCACAGAACAGAGTGAAATAAAACAATAAGATTAAATACTGCTACAAAAAGACCGAGGAACATAATTGTCTGACTGACGACTGTTCAAACTTTTTTTTATTATGCTGAATTGTGTTCAGTGTGTATAAAAAGAAGTAAGTAAAATTATAAATATTCCATTGGTATAAAGATTTAAATTTTGGTCCTTGCAATTAACACCACAGGAAAATAGCTAAAAATATCGCTACATCTTCTAAAAAACAAAAAATCTTCTAACAAAAATTGTTAATGAAGAACTTTGTGTAAAACTATTATTGTCTCGGGTAATTACATACTTGTGTGTTCAGTGTTCATATCTCCATAATATCCCGTGTAACATTCATTACATTTACTAGAATACATGTCACATCTATCTTTGCATTTACTTCCACAGTATTTGTCACAATTTTCACCGAATAGTCCAATAGCACAACTATGACACATTCCAGATTCCATACTGCAACTTGTCGCACACAGGACATTTAATAGGAGTGCGATAAAAGGATTCATACGTAAAATTGCTAAATAACAATATACATTTATAAACACATTATTTTGCGTATGTGTAAAATGTGAAAATAATGATAAAATAAATACGTGCGTCACAGTTGTTATTCATACTCTATCACATTTAATTGTTTAATATAAAGTGGCGAATTCATGTATACATGTATACATTTTTATGTATCGATGCATGTATATGCAACGTTTGCAAAACACTGTATATGCCTATACTGAAAACCATTGGCATTTATATAAGAAAAACAAGTACCGAAGAATTCATACATATTCAAATGCTTATCTGAATATGCTCAAATGAACATGATACGAAATCACGTCTCATTATTGTGAAAACACCGAGTAAAACGGACCTTTATTTTAATATATATACATCTATGCACATGTGCAAATCAAATAATATTTATATTTTGCGATAGCTTGTTTTTCACATATAACTTATGTGATGGTATTACAGTATTGTGCTTAAGATAAGACGTAGTTGCTTTATCATATATTACGCGAATATTAAAGTTTTTAAACAATATCTTGCTATACATTTCATAGCGTTTTATAAAGATATTTATTAACATGCATAATTTTCGATTTTTGAACATCATAGTACAAATCGCTCACCCGGAAGATATGTATTTGCGGTAGAACTTAAAATATGTATATCTGGTGAAACCAGTAGAGGTTTGACTTGTATATTCTAGTTAGTAAAAAGTAAGTCAAAGTAGGAATTGTGTAAAGACTATATTTTACAATATTGACAATGATAAATGCTGCATCATGCTTTGCGTAGGGGTAGACATTGTTAGTTGAAAAATGGCAGCCATTTTTGTTTGTTTGCTTATGGGAAACAAGTATTACAAATAAAATTAAACTGTCGGTTTTTACGTGAGTGTGTAACAAGTGTAATGCTTATTAAATTAAAGTGTAGGCTTATGGCGGTATTTTGTCTAGTTACTATGCTATTTCATTGAATTGTTGAAGACTATTCTGCGTGGCAGATCACAAATCATGTTGATATTACTTCGCACTGCTCGTTTCAATTAATTTTATTTGTGTGTGCGATAAAAATTTAATCGACATTGTAGGACCGGGTTGAAGGATAAATATAATTACTATATATGCGTCATCGTGTCATCGCTGTGTAAACCTTTCTTCAGCTGTCGGATAAATTCAAATACAAAAAGACACTCTTATTACACGATACATACAGGCACCATGCTCTTACCATTAATGCATAAGTGTAAAATGTCTGCTTATATTTCAAAATCGTGAGACAATACGTGTCTTACAGGTATGATTGTTTCATTGAGTCTTGAATAGTAACTAAAAATATTATAGTTTATGTTTATGCTATTAATAGAGATTACGCTGGAATGAATAGATATGTTAATTTAGTTTTTACCGATTGGTTCGAACATATCTTTTTTAAATACCAAATATCAACATACTGTTTTATGCAACTAGTGTGATCTTAAGAAACATTGTGAAAAATGAAAGTATTTTAATACACCGTGATACACCGTGATGCATCATTTAGAAACGTCTCCCCATATCGACGTTGCAGTAATTTATGTAATGCGTATGTTCAAATATCACGATTATCTCGCAGATTAAAGAACATTGTAATTGTGCTCCTGTCAGATCGTTGTTATCAGATATGGAGGTCAATCGTATTAAATCGTGGGATATTTTTTAAATTATACAAAACTGGTCTTTTATTACGAAGGATTTTTTTCTGTAATTACTTATTGTCGACGAATGTAACACCTCAATGTCGTCCGTCGGGTCATGTATTGCGTTAGTTGTCTATATTTTAACTTACAATGTAAAAGTAACCTTAATTCGTAAATAGGACGGGTAATATGTTTCGCCAGAGATCCTGGTCTTCCTGTGAAATTATTATGTTAATCAATGCGCCTTTCATCTTAATTTCAATATCACAGTTCGATGAGCTAACTTGGCAAACACGCATGTTCTGTTAAATGTCGATACCAAGGCCATAATAAAAGGTGTATACACCATTGTCATATTTTAAGTGCGTGGATATAAACTTAAATCATATTAATACACATGTATCTTGCTTACGCTACACTTTACAAGTCCTTATCCCATATACATGTAGTAACAATTATAATATAAACTGACGTTGGGGGAGTTACACAAATAAAAAAAATCATTGCACAAAAACACTGTTTGGGCATTAAAATGCATGTGGTGTATAGTAAATCATTAAGGCGGAGAACGGAACATACAATTCTGACTTTAAAGGAATATTTGATAATATGAAACTAAATACACATCCGTTTATTTAAGGTATGTTTACATAATACAACGTTCATGACAAGAAAAAATTACATATTACAAACATATAACATATTTAAAAATAGTAATTGTATGCATTACTTGGATATAACATATGGTACATGGGTAGTTGGTAACTTATCATACAAAACAAAGCACGCGTTAGTAATTTTTCAAATATAAAGATTATTAACATTAAAAACGAAACACATAAACATCAGAATTAGATGGAAGCCTTTGTTTCCTGAAACAGTATAATTAATGTAAGACATAGTACAGGTGTTTGCCCACTCAGTCGCCCTTTTTACGAAGAATTACTCATTAGATAGGGTATCGATTATAAATGTAAGGATTTCGTACACATTTGTTTGATGAACTCTAAAATCATTGGTTAATACATCCGAAACATTATATCCGAATCGATCCATCATTTGATGAATAACATGTAAACTAACAATATCACTCTTAATAACAAGGTCACACAATCACATAACGTAATACTATTTTCTAACATAATTAATCTGTGAAAAATTAAGCGCATTTTAACATTGCTCCACATTAACAATCGTATCATGTTTCTCTGTATCACGAATGTTTACATATTGCTCTAAGGAAATATTGGCACGCTCATCTCATCGAATACCAATTATGATTAAAGCCAGTTTACTTGGTGGTTCAACTATTCCGGAATAAGGGTGCGTTTAAGTTTTAATAAAAGGTACACGTAGTAGTTGGTCGCGCCTATACAACCGTTTGATACAAATTACAGAAATGTTTAATACAACTTTATTGGTTAATGGTGTTAGTTTTATCACATGCAAAACTTTTTTTTTAATGGACATGAATATTTTTAATGAACATGTATAATATAGATTTTGAGCGTATAATGGCTACTTTTTGCACAACTGGCAAAGTGCGTTAGTTTAGTTAATTGAAATGACGCTACTACGTAAAGAGACGTCACGCTTTGTTAGAATCTGTCAGGATATTATCATAGTATAATGTTATAATATATATTATATTATAATATTGAATTTCTTTGCCTCTTCAAAAGCATGTGACAACAAAGAACGTTGTTCATTAGTACCATGCCTTATTAAACTTATCTAGGAATTGCGTGTGTAAGCTCTCAAATCTCTCGCTGACTAATATTATTGCATAATATCTTTTATAAAGTATGATATAAAAGGACAGAACGTGTCAGATTCTGAATACGTGCAATAGGTATACTTTTTATATACATGCTTTACACGTGCGTTACGAGCTGGTATTTTAGTACAAAGCTGTTAAGATTATCCAACAGCCGTAAATCATTGTATAGCACACATGTCTGTTTAAATCAAATAATTGAACTGATTAAGTTATCTGAATGCACTTCAAAAATTTGCAAAAATTTCGATAATGGTCAAACTTTCTTTGAACCTGGTAACCAGTCATATACTTGCATTAGCTTTGTATTTGAATGATTGAAAAACAGCCAGGTACTGTGATCTCAAATAACGACATATACAACTCAAAGTTGATATCGCGATCCGTTTCTGACGAATTATTAAACATTTGCATTTGAAGTGCTATTTGTAGAGATGTGTTTTGTTGACATAGGAAGGTTATATTGAAAACCATGGACAACACTGTGCATTCATAGTTATGAGCTACGTTGATGTGCTGAGTTTTCTTTGAAGTACGGTGCTATTTTTTCCCATTCATATAAATTACCAGGGCGATATGGGACAGCATTTACATGTTTCATTAGTTGAATGCAATGCTGTACCATTCGTGAGAAAATAATCTTCTGTCAAGACTCAAGTTTCGTAATGCAAACATATAACGCAATTATATACATTATAATTTCATCAATAAACTTAATGTATATAGAGCATGTCAATTATTAAATATATTTCTAACACGAACACGTTTAAGGTTGGAAAACAAAATAAAAAAAAATTATATTTTTGATTATTATTTTTTTATTCTTTATATTCGCTTGTATTAAATTCATGTATTTAAACAATACTGATTATTATAGTACGAATTGTTCTTTTAATATTCACTTGTAATAAATTAAATAGTTATGATTATTATCGTTCATAAGAGTTGGAATCAAAGTTTAAATATGAATATCGATTTTTACATCAGATGCGATCCGCCGAGTAAATATTAACACTGATTTAGTAACACAATATATTTTAAATAAACCGGCTACGAATGAAATGTTTAATGATAGATGTTTGCAATTACCACTACAACGACGAGTGTATACAAATTTGCCTTACTTAGTTCGAGAATGTTTGCTTAAAATATACAAGTACAACGTAGCAAGAAATTACGTTTAAGTTTAGTTGGACTTAAATTGTTTAATGTTTCAGCAAAATGTAATTGCGGTTTATGTATCAAGTCAATTAAATATAATTGTGTTGTATAGTAATGTGTTGTCATCTGTTTTGTCTTCTCAGGTGTAAGCAATCGGTCCATCGGTCTTAAAATAGGGTTTTCTTTTGGTGACTTTACTTCCTTGATGATATCTTTGGAGTTGTATTTTTGTAGATATAAGTTCTGTGTTGTTCAGTCAGCTTTTGTTACATGGGCAATATAAATTAAGTTTACCTGCCTCTTGGATAAGCTTCAACAAAAATTATAACTCTAAACAAAGAAGACATATGTTATAATATTCCATAAGATACGTACTAAAAACACATATAAATTATAATTATCATATTCATAGCATGAACTAAAACATCGGAACAAAGCATGCCTTAGCGATATGGAATCAAAATTTGGAACTTTCATTGTCAAGAAGAACATATATGCGTTCTTTATCTTCGAGGCGTTATTCCAAATGTTAAAGGGTATAAATTTGGCGTAAATTGTGAAACATTTTCAGAATAGTATCGACCGTAAACGATTAGTAAACTATTGTTTTTGTATTTTTATCAAAAGCTTTACTAGAGTCACATATTGCATTGAAACGGTAAGTTGCGTAATTGTAAAATTGTGTGAACATGAAAAACATACATGTATCCGTTGTGTTGTCTTGACGATATTCACATTGTTAAAACCCAATCAACGTGTTTAATACCGATTTGATATCGTTTAAAGCTAAACATGTTTGAGTAGTAGTTTATTGTACAACAATTCTATTAATTTCACGCATTGTGCGTTTTGTAGCAATAATATCTAAATAAAACTTTAACAACTTAACGACCAAATTAGGAAGATGTATACAAAATAAAATTAAATGAGACCTGTAGATGAACGCCACACTGAGATTATTTTTTTGCGTTTTGTATTGACTCACGGGGTGTTTCGTTAATGTCAATTTGAAGATGACACAAAATACAGTAACATTTTTCACGAATATCCTTGCTCCAAACTGGAATAGGTATGTTTTTCTTCCGGATTGCCGCCCAAAGTTGTGTAGTTAGACTCGGTATCTGCTATAGGTTGGTCAGGATTGGAAGCTTCATTGCCTATGAACGGAAGGCACGTGTTGATTAATAGTTAGATGCCATTGTAGTGTGTGCATGCTCTTATCATACACAATTACTATCCAGTTTTTATTGCATGAAATTGCATTTAATTACTTTATTAATTACAAACTAAATATCTGGCTGCGATGAAAAGAAATGGGAATTTATTGATTTTAATCCGATAGATAAAACACATGACACCACGAATAACACTTATATCATCAAAAATTGAATGGTCTTTATATAAATATTTGGCAATACTACTTGAATTTTGGCATCTGGCTCAAATATACCGCAGGTATATTCATATGAGATGTGATTGGACACAAATAATGCTCGGAAAACATTTTAAGTAAAGTTAGAAAACGAATTATATTTTAAATTTTACGTAATAGCCATTTTGTTTTCATATATTGGATGCAATAAAGATTGTTTAAACTTTCTAGGTAAACAGATTTCAACCCCAAATTATTACAGTTTTGAGTGTTTGCTATGTGTATTTTAATTTATTAGCATTTCCGTAAAATAATGTAATGAACTCTTGTCATGTTTAAACAAATTTAAATAAATAAAACACCAAATGACAAAATGACTTTCTCAAACTTTAACATTTATTATTTATATATCTTACCGTCTCCAAAAGTCCGTTTATTATAATATTCATTAGTATTTGTAGGTTTCTTCCTGAAATTAATGTCAATGCTTATATCTCATATTAATACACATATGAGTGAAAAATATGGGATGTCAACGAATATCCGAATATCCGAATATTCGGTCCCGGACCGAATATTCGGATACTATTTTCCGAATCGAATATTCTGAAGAAAAAAATAAAAAAAATCGAGTAATTTCAAAGACTTTGTATTCGTGAAATTTGCTTCAAACATTGTAAAAAAAGTTGTTCCTCGTGTCATAATGTTTAGTCCGGTAGGCGCGATAATGCGTCGCTATGGTGATGACAGTATACCGGTCATAAATCCCGCTAATTGCCTAACAAAGACAGTCACTTTGTGTCAAAATTATGATAGGTGCGAATCGCATCGGCAATCAAAACACCGACCTGCACTTGATCCAATGACTCAAACTACATTTAAATGATCAAAGATTAAATGAGTAAAGGAAGTGCCGACTTGGTGTAAAAAAAAAACAAAAAAAGATTGTATGGTTATAATCACGTTGTCCAATAAAAAACGCATTTTGAAAATAATTTACTCAACCTCTTATGAGTATTTGCGTATCGTATGGTCCAAACTTTAATTAATTACTCAATATTCAATCAGGTATTATACTTAAAGAAATGTGCTTGGTATTTCGCCCTTATATCATTTGCTTATGAAAATGGAGCCAAACGCTAAACCTCTTGACTGGTGGAAACGTCACGAGAGCGAATTTCCGAAAGTCGCTTATGTTTTAAGAAGTGTTCTTTCTGTACCTGCAACTTCTGTGCCATCTGAGCGTATATTCTTAACCACTGGATTGCTCATCAATAAACTAAGAAATAGACTCGCCAGTGATTTTGTCGACGCAATCGTGTTTTTAAATAAGAACAATGTTCATGTGTCCAGTGACGCCGATCCGTGTGACTTTTAAATGTGGCAACGGTGTTTTGTTTGCACGTGTTCGCTATGTAAATAAAACGTTTAAGTTCAGATTAAATTATTTATAGATCTGTTTTTTACTTATGTAAATATTATGTTTCTCGTTCTATTGTTGATGTACCATATTAAAGCTCGTGTTCACTATGTAAATACTACGTGTAATTTCGGCTTAAATTATTTATAGATCTAACTGTTTTGTCTTGTAATTGTTTTGTCGTCATGTAAATATAACAGTTTAAAAACAGTTTTCGTCATTCAATTTTAACAATAAGCGACGGTAATGCTGTGTCAATATTTATTCACTTCAGGTGAACTTCCGGTAAAAACGAAAGTAGAATTCATGGAGTGATGGTACGGTAAACAAAGTTGTTTTTTTTCCAACAGATGTTGACCGAATATCCGAATATTCGTTCGGAAGGATGACCGAATATTCGAATACCCAAATCAATATTCGTTGCCATACCTAGTAAAAACCCAACAGAACAAAAATTGTATAAATGCAATATGTTCAAAAGTCAATATTAATATTTGAAAATAAAACATTGATTTGAAAAGTGTGCACTGTCTTTGCTTTTATATAATAAGGGCTTATAAAGAATATAAAACAACATATACCTCTTCATCCACACTACAAGTGCGATCACCCCACATGCAACTGTTAGGGCCACACCACCAAAAAACGGACCTGCCACGATTCCTGCTGTACTAGCAGATTTACAATCGTCCGGGGAAAGTGAGTCATCTCGTTGCCCTGTTGGAACAGTTAATATGCTTTTTTTATTAAATTCAGAATTATAACTTGTTGTCTTATGTTAAATGGTATTATTGTTTTGTAATGCAATTGTTATAATTCAAAAGTTATTCAGGTGATATGGTCGGTTATCAATTGTGCTCGAGATTTAATGCCCACGTATATAATGCGAACGTTAATTCTAAAACGATGAAAACAAATAAAGTGTTCGTTTGGAATTGTTCATTGCGCATTCTGTTTAATTAAGGGACATTCTTCAGAAGTTTTTCAAACACTCTTTCTATTTATCGATTCTGGCAGAGATATAATGGTAACAAAATCGTAACAGAGCAGACAAGTTTAACTTGGTCATGATTTTTTAATTCATTGGGTAAAAATTCAGAAGTGCTTTAGGCGATCTAGCTGGGCGAGATATAAAAGGTACTACTCTTATCAACAAGTGTCATCCTGGTGCAGGTCCAATTTAAACTCGTTGAATTAGAGAGAGGGCGAGCTATTAATTTAATATTCAAAACTGCTTCATGCCACCTGGCTGGTGAACGCACTCGGTCGACGCACTAAGCTCACATCTATTATTATCTAGTTTAATGATGAGATTTATAATTTTCGAGCTAGAGGGCGGACGTGGTAATTCTGGACGCGGAGGTCCTCATTATACATATTTTTTTCTAAAAAGGGGCTACACACTATTTATTCACGGTCAATGCATAATATCAATTTGTTTAATCCTACCGCATCTTTCTCCTGAGAACCCTGCAATACAGCCTTCCTTACATGTTCCATTATCAACGCATCTGTGTCCGGTACCAACCGATAGACACTGTGCTGGACACACGTTCTCACACCAACTGCCATAATTATGAAGCGTACATCCATTGTTACATATTTCGTCGCTAGAGCACCTGCTTCCATTCGGCACTTGTACACAGTGTGTGGGGCACGTTCTGTCACATGACGGTCCTATGAAGTATGTAACACATCCGTTAATACACACACCTTCTCTAGTACATATTCTGCCGGTCATATTGCACTTTAAGCCGATACAACTCAAACAATTAGCAGGACATAAAGAAACATTGCATAGCTCACCAGAGTATCCATGTATGCATTCGAAGCAATGACCGTTTGTTTTATCACAGATATTATCCTGGGGCCGTATCCACAAAGATCCTTAGGCATTTTCTTAGTTATTTACTTAAGTTCGAAAAATCACCTAAGGCAAGTTTTTCCCTTAAATATTCTTCTTAAAAATTCCTTAGGAAAAAGATTAGGTAAGTTTTTGTCTCGTGCATTTTTTTCCCTCAGTGAAACATAATTCGCCTAAGGAGTGACTTAAGTTTGTTGTCAGGGACATCCCCGGGTTCCCTGACATAAAAATAGCATCACGATGACGTCGTCATTATAACATACCACGAGATTTCTCGGCATACAAAAATGGCGGTTGTCTCTGTCTAAAGAGAATCGGTTGAATTTTATTACGTGTTTTAATTTCCGAAGCGTGCCACAAGGAGTTTTTATGGAAAACATAAAGGGAGTGACTTTTATTACATGCATACAATGCTTGTGAATTTAAGCAGCATTAAATGCCATGTTTTATTTGTGATTCCCACTGTCGGCGTTTGGGTTTTTTGTGGATCTTAAAATAGCACTGAAGCGATACCGGATGTTTATAGCAGACGACGTTTTGTCAAAACTGTCAAAATGGAAGAAAAAAGAAAACGCAATCCCAACTTTTCGCTGCAAGATTCCTTGCTTCTTACCCAAATAATGGGAGAGACGCATCCCGACTTCCATGATATGGACATGTCTTTCCACAAGGTTGATAAGGCTAGATTCAGCAATCGTACGTATCAAAATATTGGTATCAAGCTTTAGACACCAACCAGAGAATCATTTGCATAACACTCAGTCTTCAAAATTAGCTTTGAAAAGTTAATTGCCAGACTGGCCAGCTACTGAAGAATTCACTACATGCCTTTTATTATTTTTATGTCCAATAATAATGTTTTGACACATATTCATACAACACTTATTTAAGCTCTTGATTTGTTGGAAATTAAGTCAGTGTTTCAACACAGTATTAGGTATGAATAATAATCTCTGCAATTAAGAAGGATCAGTTTCCACTTAACCATTTCATGATTATTCAACGTGAAATTTATTATTGGCCCAACAGTTTTTTTTATATGCTACGGGCATTTTTACATGTGTTAATTTTTATGACTGTGAAATGTCTGTTAGCAGAATGGTAATAATATGCGAATATAGCCATTGCATTATGACAAAAACTTTAAATGAACAATGCGATAAAAATAAAAATAAATAAATAAACGTTTGATTAAAATAAGTGCATATTATTGAATATTGATCTATTTAACATGAGTTGCTAAATGTTACAATGAGTAATATGAATAAAACCATTGTTAATAAATATATTTCATAAACTACATTAACTTGAGCATTATTCATTTTATGTACCTGTAAGTAAAAAAAGAATATATGTATGATATCAGGAATCAGCAAAGCAACAAAGAATGCACTGTGGGTGGCAGTTACTGAAAATTTCAATGCAAGAGCCCAGTTTAGAAGGGAGCAATCCATTTTGGAGAAAAAATGGGAAAATCTACAAAGGGATCACAGAAATCTGTACATGGATTTTCAAAGAGAAATTTCATTGACAGGTACCTTAGATATTAAACTAATTGTTTACCATTTCAAACATTTGTCAGAATGAACTTTGTTTTTGAATGTAAAAGGATAATTATGAAAATTGACATTTTTACACGTAACAGGAATAAATTGCAATTTACTCATGTAAGAAATAGTTTTAAGCTATTTTAATTGTTCAAATGCACATATAGACTGATGTAATTATTTTAATCTCAAAGACCTGTTAATAACATGAAATTATTTCGTTTCACCTGATAGAAGTTTTTTATGTCCCCAGCCATTAGAGTGGGGGACGTATTGTTTTTGCCCTGTCTGTTGGTTGGTCTGTTTGTTGGTTTGCATATGTATCTCATGGAGCTGCACATTTTGAGTGGTGAAAGGTCAAGGTCAAGGTCATCCTTCAAGGTCAAAGGTAAAATATATAGCTTCAAAGCAGCGCAAAAGGGGACATAGTGTTTCTGGCAAACACATATCTTGTTTATATATATAAAAGAATGCATTAAGGAATAAAATAGGTGTTTGTTTCCATCAACATCGCCAAAAAAATAGGTAGGTAGGTCGCCATAACTTTTATAAATTTCATCTTTACATGTTATTTTACACTTTAAAAGGGTAATTTCAATGACCAAAGTCTTCCAAATGTATAAACAACATTATTTCTACATAATTATGAGATGGAACAACCTTTATTTTGATAAAACAATGCATTTTAAAAAAAATAATAATAACAATGAATTTTTAATGTAAACTTTACTACAAATCGCAAAAAAAGTTGAGTCGGCAGGGGTTAGTAGAAACAGTGACCTTTTTTAGGCCTAATGTATAACTAAATATGCTGAAATGTATTAAACAGGGCGAGGTCCAATTGGCAGAACATTGTCTGTCCTCACAGAGGCAGTAATTGATGTTATTGGAAAGCAGAGTGCGGCAGTTGTTGGGGCAGCAGGAGCAGCATATGACTCAACATTGGCCTCACTTATGCTGTAAGATTCACAAACAAGTATAATTAAAAATATGTTACTTCCTTAACTTTATATACTCAATATATGGATCAATATGGAATAGGAAAAAATGCTGAAGATACTGATGATTATTTTTGAATTCAGTGTCACAACATATTATGTTTCATGTATGAATGGTCAAGTTTTTACAGAAAAAAGGGAAGTACAATAATCATGTCTGATTACTTGTTTTTCTTGTGCTTTTAATTTTTCAGTCCTCAACAGTTTGACCTATGTGACAGTGAAGAAAGGTGATTATTTCTTCTTCTGTTTGTGTAATATATATGTTTCAGATGTAATCATTATAAGGCATGACAATCCATACTCATTCGGGGTAGTGGGAACAAACAGCTTTTCTATTTTAGTCATGTTTACTTAAAACACATAATTCACATCCAATACATGCAAATCACATAAAAAACATGTTACACACCTCCAATTAAATAGCTAAGCATAACCCAAACAGAAGTTGTTCCTTTATTTGCTATTAAATATTTTATTTACTTCCCATGTTAATTAAGTATGAATTAGTTACCAACAATTTAAAAGAAAAAAGAAACTAATGCTGCAAAATTTTCACGTCAGTGCATATTTTTCATATCAATACAAATTCCCATGGCATCTACCATTCAATGTATATTTAATTTGATTTTTGCTACAGATCATCAGTTTCGGATGGTCCAATCTTCAATGTAATGGATCTTGTTCCAGTAAAACCTTCCCAAAGGTATGATATAATTGTATAATAAAAGAATGTAAAACATATTGTACAAAGCTGATCTTGTCAGTGTTTTAAAGAAGGTAAATGACATATAAACAGTTAATCAATGCATTAAAACAATCATTACAGTTTGCATCAGTGATACATGTACATAATGGTATCAAAGCTCACTGTTTTTATTTATTTTAAGTAATCTCATTATAAAATGAAACGTTTACACAGTTATGTTTACAATTTACAACATATTGTGTAACTATGGCATTGAGTGGCAAAATCTATGTACAGAACTTTTATTTTAGAGTCCAATCATGTTCAACAACAACCAGTACATTGCCAAGGTATTATCATAACATTAATAACAAATTTATGTTTTCAAGCTATAAGCAATGATCACTAGTTATTAAATTATTTATTAAATTATTATAATTATGTAACTTCTGTCACTTTCATTTGAATGCTGCTGCATTCTGATTGTATAATCTGTGCACATGACCGTTTTTTTTTCATTTTTAATGTCTTTTAAAGACATTAAACAATACACTTTACATGACACATTCCTGTCAGTAAATGTATGACAAAATATTGTAACTCAACAAGAAAATTCCATGACTTTGTGTAAACAAACAACGTTAATTGAAAATGAAAACTTTAAATTGAAATGTCCTGACATTTAAAGCATTGCATGAATAAGGTATACATGAATTTTTTTCAGCCCAAATCAAGCGCACTGTTGCTGTTGTAGTGACTCTGAAATGAGAGCCTTAAAGAAGAGAAAACTAGAGTTGCAGATAAAGTTTTATGAGAGACAACTTAAATTGTAAAATGACATATTAGTGTTTCTTTGTTAGTTTTTCAATAATCTTTTTTGCAACAGTTTTTATATCATATCAGCTATGTCCCCCGGCCCCCAAACCAATAACATCAGCGATGGCCTCCGACCCCCAAACTGATATTATCAGCTATGTTTTCTGGCTCCAAAACCTATAACATCAGCTATGTTCCCTTGCCCTGAAACCTATAATATCAGCTATGTTCCCCAGCCACCAATCCTATATTAATCAGCTATGTCTCATTCAGCACACATTTTATATACTTGTTTTGTCTTTATCAGATGTTAATGAACACATATTTTTAAGACTTGTTTTGTGTTTATCAGATGTAAATGAACACACATTTTTAAGACTTGTTTTGTCATTATCAGATGTAAATGAACACACATTTTTAAGACTTGTTTTGTCTTTATCAGATGTAAATGAACACACATTTTTAAGACTTGTTTTGTCTTTATCAGATGTAAATGAACACACATTTTTAAGACTTGTTTTGTCTTTATCAGATGTAAATGAACACACATTTTTAAGACTTGTTTTGTCTTTATCAGATGTAAATGAACACACATTTTTAAGACTTGTTTTGTCTTTATTAGATGTAAATGAACACACATTTTTAAGACTTGTTTTGTCTATATCCCCCGTAATTTACAATCTAAAATACTGTTCGCATATAATATCACGGAAGCGAAGTCCATCTTCTGGACCAACATGAATCCCGTCATTGCGCACAGGATCTTCCGGCAGATCATCAACATCTGGCACACCATGCAGCTTGCAGATGTTGTGCAAAACTGCACATGCAATGATCACCCTGTCAATACACATTGTTTGTTGTTTTGCAATATATACCACTTTCACAGTAAAAAGATATTTTTATTGATACAATGTTGATTTTCTTGCAATATATCATGGTTTCATAGTAAAAATGTATTTTTATGTCCCCCCACCACTGTAGTGGGGGACATATTGTTTTTGCCGTGTCTGTTGGTTGGTCTGTTGGTCTGTCTGTTTGTGTCAACTTTAACATTTTGCCATAACTTTTCCTATATTGAAGATAGCAACTTCATATTTGGCATGCATGTATATCTCATGGAGCTGCACATTTTGAATGGTGAAAGGTCAAGGACATCCTTCAAGGTCAAAGATCAAAAATACTAAGTCAAAGCGGTGTACAAGTGGACATAGCGTTTCTGACAAACATATTTCTTGTTATTATAATGTTAACAGACAAAATCCTATTTAAAGGCATTCTTTGCAACAAACAATCATTTTAATTTGTATTAATTAAAATGTACATTAATTTTAATGCATATCTTTTTTGAAAACAATGCATAACTCAATATTTGATTAAATGATGAGATTTTACATTTATTACATCCAAGTTACCGACACTTTTATAAAATTTCATAATGGTGTCTGAAAAAAATATATATACTTGCACGTTTTTTCTGGAGCAAGTCTAACTTCTCCATGCAGAATTCCCCATCTGCGTTTCAGCTGTCCTATGCCCCGTTCAACCTTGCTCCTTGTCAACTTGTGTGCCCTGTGTTTAAAAAAAGTTAAAATAACATTTTTTATGTTATCGCTTTATGATTCCATTATAAATACCAGATTTAAAAAAGGGCTGTTTGTAAAACATGCATGCCCCCCATATGGGCTCTCCGTTGTAGTGACAGCCATTGTGTGAATATGTTTTGTCACTGTGACCTTGACCTTTGACCTAGTGACCTGAAAATCAATAGGGGTCATCTGCCAGTCTTGATCAATGTACCTATGAAGTTTCATGATCCTAGCCATAAGCGTTCTTGAGTTATCATCCGGACACTACTTCGGGTCACCGTGACCTTTACCTTAGACCTAGTGACCTGAAAATCAATAGGGGTAATCTGCCAGTCTTGATCAATGTACCTATGAAGTTTCATGATCCTAGCCATAAGCGTTCTTGAGTTATCATCCGGACACCATTTCACTATTTCGGGTCACCATGACCTTTACCTTAGACCTAGTGACCTGAAAATCAATAGGTGTCATCTGCGAGTCATGATCAATCTACCTATCAAGTTTCATGATCCTAGGCCTAAGCGTTCTTGAGTTATCATCCGGAAACCATTTTACTATTTTGGGTCACCGTGACCTTGACCTTTGACCTAGTGACCTCAAAATCAATAGGGGTCATCTGCGAGTCATGATCAATGTACCTATGAAGTTTCATGATCCTAGGCCCAAGCGTTCTTGAGTTATCATCCGGAAACCACCTGGTGGACGGACCGACCGACAGACTGACCGACAGACCGACATGTAAAAAGCAATATACCCCCTCTTCTTCGAAGGGGGGCTTAAAAATTGGTATGTTAAAAACATTATTTAAACATGCTTATGGCGATGAGCTGCATGTTTATGTCAAAATAAAATATGATCTGTTTCATTTATCTTTTTACACTGACCTGTTATACGCTTCCTGAGCGTTATTAGCTGGTCTCACATAAGGCGTCAACAGCCAGCGTTTGCAGGGATACCCACTATCGCCCAGAAGAAAGTGGTCATTCTGTGGAAGCAGGTTTCTATCGAAAACTTGCCACAGCCCACTTCCTCTAAGGATCCTGCTATCGTGGGTACTTCCTGGCCATCTGGCGACAACGTCCATTATCATGTCATTATGATCAAACACAATCTGAAACAAGCAAATTCATAGAATTTATATGAGGTGAATGAGACAGAGTTTTGGAGGGACAAAATCAATTAAGGGGACAAAACTCATGAAAATCCAAACTTCAATTACTGTGAAACAGCTCTTAAAATTTTTGGACGGACACTGCCAAATAACATCCATCCATTTCAGATGGGTGTTAATAAGGTTGTTAATGACTTATAAGTATCGCACTTGACACAAGCAGCTATAATGTAGACAAGAGCACCGCAAAACGGGTGCCACGCTTGGGTGCAAAAAAACGTTTTTTTTGTTTTTTAAGAGGTTACAGAGACCTTGACCTTTGACCTTGTGACCCAAAATGAGTGTGGTGTGTAGAACTCATCAAGGTGCATCTACATATGAAGTTTCAAAGTTGTAGGTGGATTTTAGAGCCAATGTTAAGGTTTTAGCACGACGCCTAGGGTGGACGGCGGACGGCGAGCTGGCTATGACAATAGCTCGGGTTTTCTCGGAAAACAGCCTTGCTAATAAAATCAACAATACTTCAATTAAATGACACTGTGTGCATTAAGAAAGTCAAACAATAAAAGGGTTAAAATCAACAATAATACAATTAAATGGCAGTGTGTGCAAAAAGAAAGTCAAACAATAAAAGAGTTTTATCACAATGCACAATGTCTTTTCATATGGGGACTACACACAATCTGTTAAAAACACAATGGTTTACAACATACGATTCACTTTGTGACATATTTCACAATTTTAAGAAACATTACCTGTGTGTTGATGGAATGGTAACCCATTCTGTTCACGTACATGGGTTCATCAATAGATGGTGCCTGCATCTGTACATGAGTCCCATCTATGACACCGATCACATTTGGGAATCTAATTAAAACAACATGCAGAAAATGCAGTTGTTAATAAATTGAACAAATACCTGTTGCAAGGGCACAATTTAACACAATTATATGATATTCCTATTATATAATAGGATTAATCAAGTATTTTCATTATCAGAAATTGGAACAACAAATATCTTATAAAGTGAAGTACCTAGCAATATGAAAAAATCCTTGTTTATTCCTGTTTAATGACTCAATGGTTGTTGGGAATCTAATGTGTCTCCTCACAACATTTTGAGAGCTCAGTGCATCAAGTGTTTGAGATACTGCTCTCGAAACACTTGATTGAGCTACAGAGTGCAGATCACCGGTGTTGAGCTGTATCACACCGGTAGCCAGGTACCTCAGTGTGATCAAGACCTTGTAGCCAGTAGAAAGGCTGTGGCTCCTGTCAGTATTGGGGGCTAAGGCAGCATCCAGCTGGGCAATTATATATGCCAATGTGGCATGGTTCACACGATATCTCTTGTACAGATCATCATTGGTCAACTGTGCAATGTCAATTCGCTCACGATACTCCCGAACTGCCATTTTGCTGCAAGCTGTATAACCAAAATGTTGAAAATATCACAATGTACTGTATGAATTGCTATATGGTAGAAAAGTAACTTACCATCAAATATATCCTGCCATTTATGAATTGATTTTCATTATCTTGCAAGGCAAAGTACATACAAATACTGGAACAGTGTTCGTCCCGATATAGTATAGATTAAGCCCAGCAAGATTTGTAACTTTTATTTCATACAGTATCATCTTGGTGACCGGATATTCCGAAACGCCAATGTTGTTTTTTCATCTCCAAATTCAATACAATGGGGGGATGGGGCGTCTGTCATTTTGTAACATAACGTTAAAAATGGCAATTGAATTGATAATAGAAAACACAATCAGTTTTAATTACTGGTTACAAAAATAACCGATTTGGTTACAAAATGATCGATTAATGATTACGAAATAACTGAAAATGAGTAGCTACGAGTACGAAACGGCTATGCTACGAAATGACCGTAAACCCAATTCAACATTTCCGGATTTTCCTCGTTACTGACTCAAACAAACAAGTATGATTCTTTCATAAACACAAAAACACTTCACATCAACTGCTTTTAAATCAGTGTTTACATTTGTATAACAAAATAACAACTTGAAACCAACGTGCGAAAACTTCCTCGATCAATTCCTTATTTTTTTACATACGGAAGTAAACATTGCAACTTCCCGTCTCGCTAACAAATATAAACGGGTAGAAACAATTACTATTTAAATCAACTGCACTATCGATAAATTTATCAAAAGAAATAAGATACACCCACCGATTGTGATGATTTTCTAACTTCTCTCCTTGAAAACAGGATTCCGCGTTAAAATGGACGCTACGTTAGTTTTTTCCTTAATATTTAAGGGTCCTCCGGAGGTTCCTTAAAAGTTAAGGCGAAAATGCCGACTTAAGGCAAAACATAAGGGCATTTTGTTTTGTGGATAATACTTGAGGAATATCTTAAAAATTAAGGGAAAATAGCGAAAATTAAGGGGAAAATATTTAAACTTAGGCAAAAATCTCCCTCAGGATCTTTGTGGATACGGCCCCAGGGGCCGTATCCACAAAGATCCTTAGGCATTTTCTTAGTTATTTACTTAAGTTCGAAAAATCACCTAAGGCAAGATTTTCCCTTAAATATTCTTCTTAAAAATTCCTTAGGAAAAAGATTAGGTAAGTTTTTGTCTCGTGCATTTTTTTCCCTCAGTGAAACATAATTCGCATAAGGAGTGACTTAAGTTTGTTGTCAGGGACATCCCCGGGTTCCCTGACATAAAAATAGCATCACGATGACGTCGTCATTATAACATACCACGAGATTTCTCGGCACACAAAAATGGCGGTTGTCTCTGTCTAAAGAGAATCGGTTGAACTTTATTACGTGTTTTAATTTCCGAAGCGTGCCACAAGGAGTTTTTATGGAAAACATAAAGGGAGTGACTTTTATTACATGCATACAATGCTTGTGAATTTAAGCAGCATTAAATGCCATGTTTTATTTGTGATTCCCACTGTCGGCGTTTGGGTTTTTTGTGGATCTTAAAATAGCACTGAAGCGATACCGGATGTTTATAGCAGACGGCGTTTTGTCAAAACTGTCAAAATGGAAGAAAAAAGAAAACGCAATCCCAACTTTTCGCTGCAAGATTCCTTGCTTCTTACCCAAATAATGGGAGAGACGCATCCCGACTTCCATGATATGGACATGTCTTTCCACAAGGTTGATAAGGCTAGATTCAGCAATCGTACGTATCAAAATATTGGTATCAAGCTTTAGACACCACACAGAGAATCATTTGCATAACACTCAGTCTTCAAAATTAGCTTTGAAAAGTTAATTGCCAGACTGGCCAGCTACTGAAGAATTCACTACATGCCTTTTAATATTTTTATGTCCAATAATAATGTTTTTACACATATTCCTACAACAGTTATTTAAGCTCTTGATTTGTTGGAAATTAAGTCAGTGTTTCAACACAGTATTAGGTATGAATAATAATCTCTGCAATTAAGAAGGATCAGTTTCCACTTGTAATTTTTTTTGTCATCTTAAACAATAACCATATCATGATTATTCAACGTGAAATTTATTTTTGGCCCAACAGTTTTTTTTATATGCTACGGGCATTTTTACATGTGTTAATTTTTATGACTGTGAAATGTCTGTGAGCAGAATGGTAATAATATGCGAATATAGCCATTGCATTATGACAAAAACTTTAAATGAACAATGCGATAAAAAGAACAAAAAAATAAATAAAAAAACGTTTGATTAAAATAAGTGCATATTATTGAATATTGATCTATTTAACATGAGTTGCTAAATGTTACAATGAGTAATATGAATAAAACCATTGTTAATAAATATATTTCATAAACTACATTAACTTGAGCATTATTCATTTTATGTACCTGTAAGTAAAAAAAGAATATATGTATGATATCAGGAATCAGCAAAGCAACAAAGAATGCACTGTGGGTGGCAGTTACTGAAAATTTCAATGCCAGAGCCCAGTTTAGAAGGGAGCAATCCATTTTGGAGAAAAAATGGGAAAATCTACAAAGGGATCACAGAAATCTGTACATGGATTTTCAAAGAGAAATTTCATTGACAGGTACCTTAGATATTAAACTAATTGTTTACCATTTCAAACATTTGTCGGAATGGATTTTGTTTTTGAATGTAAAAGGATAATTATGAAAATAGGTAGGTAGGTTGCCATAACTTTTATAAATTTCATCTTTACATGTTATTTTACACTTTAAAAGGGTAATTTCAATGACCAAAGTCTTCCAAATGTATAAACAACATTATTTCTACATAATTATGAGATGGAACAACCTTTATTTTGATAAAACAATGCATTTTTAAAAAATTAATAATAACAATGAATTTTTAATGTAAACTTTACTACAAATTGCAAAAAAAAGTTGCGTCGGCAGGGGTTAGTAGAAACAGTGACCTTTTTTAGGCCTAATGTATAACTAAATATGCTGAAATGTATTAAACAGGGCGAGGTCCAATTGGCAGAACATTGTCTGTCCTCACAGAGGCAGTAATTGATGTTATTGGAAAGCAGAGTGCGGCAGTTGTTGGGGCAGCAGGAGCAGCATATGACTTAACATTGGCCTCACTTATGCTGTAAGATTCACAAACAAGTATAATTAAAAATATGTTACTTCCTTAACTTTATATACTCAATATATGGATCAATATGGAATAGGAAAAAATGCTGAAGATACTGATGATTATTTTTGAATTCAGTGTCACAACATATTATGTTTCATGTATGAATGGTCAAGTTTTTACAGAAAAAAGGGAAGTACAATACTCAATAGATGTAATCATTTAGAAAAAAAGATAAACCCCCAAATAATGTAATAACTAACCTATGGTAAGAACTCACAAGACAAAAGATTAACACTATTTTACTGCACCATTGAACACAATTCTATCATTATTTAAATAAATCAATTACAGAATATTTTTTGTAAACGGCATATTTTTAAGCAGCTTTTAATTAAAAGTTTTAGTATATAGAGGAAATTTGTTGGATCCGGTGGATTATCGATTTTTATTCACGAGTGATCATAGAAAATAATATTTTCACGAGTGGCGTAGCCACGAGTGAAAATATATATTTTCTATGATCACGAGTGAATTAAAATCGATAATCCACCGAATCCAACAAATTTTCTTTTTATTAAACGCATTTTTTACAGTTTATATACATTGTTTAAGAGTTTAACTAAAGACTTTTGCTGGGATAATGACGTCATTTCGTTAAAAAAAATGACGTCATTTCACAGTAAACAATGAAAATTATCGATAATTCTCACTGATAATTTTCACTGTTTGAAACAGTGAAATTATCAGTTTTAATTCACTAGTATTTCTCTATAAACCACCGGAAAGCATTAAATAAAAAATTTTAATTCTGCAAATTAAATGCAGAACAAGCCATTGATATCCCCCTTTTAAACTGATATTGTCTGATTACTTGTTTTTCTTGTGTTTTTAATTTTTCAGTCCTCAACAGTTTGACGTATGTGACAGTGAAGAAAGGTGATTATTTCTTCTTCTGTTTGTGTAATATATATGTTTCAGATGTAATCATTATAAGGCATGACAATCCATACTAATTCGGGGTAGTTGGAACAAACAGCTTTTCTATTTTAGTCATGTTTACTTAAAACACATAATTCACATCCAATACATGCAAATCACATAAAAAACATGATACACACCTCCAATTAAATAGCTAAGCATAACCCAAACAGAAGTTGTTCCTTTATTTGCTATTAAATATTTTATTTACTTCCCATATTAATTAAGTATGAATTAGTTACCAACAATTTAAAAGAAAAAAGAAACTAATGCTGCAAAATTTTCACGTCAGTGCATATTTTTCATATCAATACAAATTCCCATGGCATCTACCATTCAACGTATATTTAATTTGATTTTTGCTACAGATCATCAGTATCGGATGGTCCAATCTTCAATGTAATGGATCTTGTTCCAGTAAAACCTTCCCAAAGGTATGATATAATTGTATAATAAAAGAATGTAAAACATATTGTACAAAGCTGATCTTGTCAGTGTTTTAAAGAAGGTAAATGACATATAAACAGTTTATCAATGCATTAAAACTATCATTACAGTTTGCATCAGTGATACATGTCCATAATGGTATCAAAGCTCACTGTTTTTATTTATTTTAAGTAATCTCATTATAAAATGAAACGTTTACACAGTCATTTTTACAATTTACAACATATTGTGTAACTATGGCATTTTGTGGCAAAATCTATGTACAGAACTTTTATTTTAGAGTCCAATCATGTTCAACAACAACCAGTACATTGCCAAGGTATTATTATAACATTAATAATAAATTTATGTTTTCAAGCTATAAGCAATGATCACTAGTTATTAAATTATTTATTAAATTATTATAATTATGTAACTCCTGTCACTTTCATTTGAATGCTGCTGCATTCTGATTGTATAATCTGTGCACATGACCGTTTTTATTTCATTTTTAATGTCTTTTAAAGACATTAAACAATACACTTTACATGACACTTTCCTGTCAGTAAATGTATGACAAAATATTGTAACTCAACAAGAAAATTCCATGACTTTGTGTAAACAAACAACGTTAATTGAAAATGAAAACTTTAAATTGAAATGTCCTGACATTTAAAGAATTGCATGAATAAGGTATAATGAAATTTTTTCAGCCCAAATCAAGCGCACTGTTGCTGTTGTAGTGACTCTGAAATGAGAGCCTTAAAGAAGAGAAAACTAGAGTTGCAGATAAAGTTTTATGAGAGACAACTTAAATTGTAAAATGACATATTAGTTAGTGTTTCTTTGTTAGTTTTTCAATAATCTTTTTTGCAGCGATGGCCTCCGACCCCCAAACTGATATTATGAGCTATGTTTTCTGGCTCCAAAACCTATAACATCAGCTATGTTCCCTTGCCCTGAAACCTATAATATCAGCTATGTTCCCCAGCCACCAATCCTATATTAATCAGCTATGTCTCATTCAGCACACATTTTATATACTTGTTTTGTCTTTATCAGATGTAAATGAACACACATTTTTAAGACTTGTTTTGTGTTTATCAGATGTAAATGAACACACATTTTTAAGACTTGTTTTGTCTTTATCAGATGTAAATAAACACACATTTTTAAGACTTGTTTTGTCTTTATCAGATGTAAATGAGCACACATTTTTAAGACTTGTTTTGTCTTCATCAGATGTAAATGAACACACATTTTTAAGACTTGTTTTGTCTTTATCAGATGTCAATGAACACACATTTTTAAGACTTGTTTTGTCTTTATCAGATGTAAATGAACACACATTTTTAAGACTTGTTTTGTCTTTATTAGATGTAAATGAACACACATTTTTAAGACTTGTTTTGTCTATATCCCCCGTAATTTACAATCTAAAATACTGTTCGCATATAATATCACGGAAGCGAAGTCCAT
Source organism: Dreissena polymorpha (assembly GCF_020536995.1). NCBI lineage: Eukaryota > Metazoa > Mollusca > Bivalvia > Myida > Dreissenidae > Dreissena > Dreissena polymorpha. The sequence goes on along the minus strand of NC_068367.1, from coordinate 7,493,019 downwards.
CTTCTGGACCAACATGAATCCCGTCATTGCGCACAGGATCTTCCGGCAGATCATCAACATCTGGCACACCATGCAGCTTGCAGATGTTGTGCAAAACTGCACATGCAATGATCACCCTGTCAATACACATTGTTTGTTGTTTTGCAATATATACCACTTTCACAGTAAAAAGATATTTTTATTGATACAATGTTGATTTTCTTGCAATATATAATGGTTTCATAGTAAAAATGTATTTTTATGTCCCCCCACCACTGTAGTGGGGGACATATTGTTTTTGCCGTTTCTGTTGGTTGGTCTGTCTGTTTGTGTCAACTTTAACATTTTGCCATAACTTTTCCTATATTGAAGATAGCAACTTCATATTTGGCATGCATGTATATCTCATGGAGCTGCACATTTTGAATGGTGAAAGGTCAAGGTCATCCTTCAAGGTCAAAGATCAAAAATACTAAGTCAAAGCGGTGTACAAGTGGACATAGCGTTTCTGACAAACATATTTCTTGTTATTTATAATGTTAACAGACAAAATCCTATTTAAAGGCATTCTTTGCAACAAACAATCATTTTAATTTGTATTAATTAAAATGTACATTAATTTTAATGTATATCTTTTTTGAAAACAATGCATAACTCAATATTTGATTAAATGATGAGATTTTACATTTATTACATCCAAGTTACCGACACTTTTATAAAATTTCATAATGGTGTCTGAAAACAATATATTTACTTGCACGTTTTTTCTGGAGCAAGTCTAACTTCTCCATGCAGAATTCCCCATCTGCGTTTCAGCTGTCCTATGCCCCGTTCAACCTTGCTCCTTGTCAACTTGTGTGCCCTGTGTTTAAAAAAAGTTAAAATAACATTTTTTATGTTATCGCTTTATGATTCCATTATAAATACCAGATTTAAAAAAGGGCTGTTTGTAAAACATGCATCCCCCCCATATGGGCTCTTCGTTGTAGTGACAGCCATTGTGTGAATATGTTTTGTCACTGTGACCTTTGACCTAGTGACCTGAAAATCAATAGGGGTCATCTGCCAGTCTTGATCAATGTACCTATGAAGTTTCATGATCCTAGCCATAAGCGTTCTTGAGTTATCATCCGGACACTATTTCGGGTCACCGTGACCTTTACCTTAGACCTAGTGACCTGAAAATCAATAGGGGTCATCTGCGAGTCATAATCAATGTACCTATGAAGTTTCATGATCCTAGGCCCAAGCGTTCTTGAGTTATCATCCGGAAACCACCTGGTGGACGGACCGACCGACAGACCGACCGACAGACCGACATGTGCAAAGCAATATACCCCCTCTTCTTCGAAGGGGGGCTTAAACATTGGTATGTTAATAACATTATTTAAACATGCTTATGGCGATGAGCTGCATGTTTAAGTCAAAATAAAATATGATCTGTTCCATTTATCTTTTTACACTGACCTGTTATACGCTTCCTGAGCGTTATTAGCTGGTCTCACATAAGGCGTCAACAGCCAGCGTTTGCAGGGATACCCACTATCGCCCAGAAGAAAGTGGTCATTCTGTGGAAGCAGGTTTCTATCGAAAACTTGCCACAGCCCACTTCCTCTAAGGATCCTGCTATCGTGGGTACTTCCTGGCCATCTGGCGACAACGTCCATTATCATGTCATTATGATCAAACACAATCTGAAACAAGCAAATTCATAGAATTTATATGAGGTGAATGAGACAGAGTTTTGGAGGGACAAAATCAATTAAGGGGACAAAACTCATGAAAATCCAAACTTCAATTACTGTGAAACAGCTCTTAAAATTTTTGGACGGACACTGCCAAATAACATCCATCCATTTCAGATGGGTGTTAATAAGGTTGTTAATGACTTATAAGTATCGCACTTGACACAAGCAGCTATAATGTAGACAAGAGCACCGCAAAACGGGTGCCACGCTTGGGTGCAAAAAAACTTTTTTTTTGTTTTTTAAGAGGTCACAGAGACCTTGACCTTTGACCTTGTGACCCAAAATGAGTGTGGTGTGTAGAACTCATCAAGGTGCATCTACATATGAAGTTTCAAAGTTGTAGGTGGATTTTAGAGCCAATGTTAAGGTTTTAGCACGACGCCTAGGGTGGACGGCGGACGGCGAGCTGGCTATGACAATAGCTCGGGTTTTCTCGGAAAACAGCCTTGCTAATAAAATCAACAATACTTCAATTAAATGACACTGTGTGCATTAAGAAAGTTAAACAATAAAAGGGTTAAAATCAACAATAATACAATTAAATGGCAGTGTGTGCAAAAAGAAAGTCAAACAATAAAAGAGTTTTATCACAATGCACAATGTCTTTTCATATGGGGAATACACAATCTGTTAAAAACACAATGGTTTACAACATACGATTCACTTTGTGACATATTTCACAATTTTAAGAAACATTACCTGTGTGTTGATGGAATGGTAACCCATTCTGTTCACGTACATGGGTTCATCAATAGATGGTGCCTGGATCTGTACATGAGTCCCATCTATGACACCGATCACATTTGGGAATCTAATTAAAACAACATACAGAAAATGCAGTTGTTAATAAATTGAACAAATACCTGTTGCAAGGGCACAATTTAACACAATTATATGATATTCCTATTATATAATAGGATTAATCAAGTATTTTCATTATCAGAAATTGGAACAACAAATATCTTATAAAGTGAAGTACCTAGCAATATGAAAAAATCCTTGTTTATTCCTGTTTAATGACTCAATGGTTGTTGGGAATCTAATGTGTCTCCTCACAACATTTTGAGAGCTCAGTGCATCAAGTGTTTGAGATACTGCTCTCGAAACACTTGATTGAGCTACAGAGTGCAGATCACCGGTGTTGAGCTGTATCACACCGATAGCCAGGTACCTCAGTGTGATCAAGACCTTGTAGCCAGTAGAAAGGCTGTGGCTCCTGTCAGTATTGGGGGCTAAGGCAGCATCCAGCTGGGCAATTATATATGCCAATGTGGCATGGTTCACACGATATCTCTTGTACAGATCATCATTGGTCAACTGTGCAATGTCAATTCGCTCACGATACTCCCGAACTGCCATTTTGCTGCAAGCTGTATAACCAAAATGTTGAAAATATCACAATGTACTGTATGAATTGCTATATGGTAGAAAAGTAACTTACCATCAAATATATCCTGCCATTTATGGATTGATTTTCATTATCTTGCAAGGCAAAGTACATACAAATACTGGAACAGTGTTCGTCCCGATATAGTATAGATTAAGCCCGGCAAGATTTGTAACTTTTATTTCATACAGTATCATCTTGTTGACCGGATATTCCGAAACGCCAATGTTGTTTTTTCATCTCCAAATTCAATACAATGGGGGGATTGGGCGTCTGTCGTTTTGTAACATAACGTTAAAAATGGCAATTGAATTGATAATAGAAAACACAATCAGTTTTAATTACTGGTTACAAAAATAACCGATTTGGTTTCAAAATGATCGATTAATGATTACGAAATAACTGAAAATGCGTAGCTACGAGTACGAAACGGCTATGCTACGAAATGACCGTAAACCCAATTTAACATTTCCGGATTTTCCTCGTTACTGACTCAAACAAACAAAGTATGATTCTTTCATAAACACAAAAACACTTCACATCAACTGCTTTTAAATCAGTGTTTACATTTGTATAACAAAATAACAGCTTGAAACCAACGTGCGAAAACTTCCTCGATCAATTCCTTATTTTTTTACATACGGAAGTAAACATTGCAACTTCCTGTCTCGCTAACAAATATAAACGGGTAGAAACAATTACTATTTAAATCAACTGCACCATCGATAAATTTATCAAAAGAAATAAGATACACCCACCGATTGTGATGATTTTCTAACTTCTCTCCTTGAAAACAGGATTCCGCGTTAAAATGGACGCTACGTTAGTTTTTTCCTTAATATTTAAGGGTCCTCCGGAGGTTCCTTAAAAGTTAAGGCGAAAATGCCGACTTAAGGCAAAACATAAGGGCATTTTGTTTTGTGGATAATACTTGAGGAATATCTTAAAAATTAAGGGAAAATAGCGAAAATTAAGGGGAAAATATTTAAACTTAGGCAAAAATCTCCCTCAGGATCTTTGTGGATACGGCCCCAGGCAACTTGAAGTACATGCGTGTTCACAAAACAGTCCATAACGTCCAGGGTAACATTCATTGCACGTACCACTTTCCTGCACACATTCACCGTTGCATTCCAAACAACTAAATTCACAGCGGTCACCATAGTAACCAGTATAACATTCTTCACATTTACCTGAAAACTTAGCACAGCCATGTCTACATTTGGTAGGACAGCTTTTGTAACACTGCTTACCATACCAGCTTATGGAACAATTGTGACACCCACCTGTTCTCATGTAACAACCTAGTTCACAATTAATAGGACACATATGTTCACATGTTGTTCCATAATATCCGTTAACACAATTCGTGCAACTGTAGTCATCTATACAATTCTGGCATTTGACAGGGCATGATTTCTCACATTTGCCAGTGTTCATGTCACATCATGCTCCGTTACTGCACTTTGTAGCACAGTCCATATGGCATGTTTCTCTATATTTGCCGGCTGGACATACAGAGCACGACGTTGAATTGGTACATTCGGCACAAGCACTCATGCATCTGTTACATGCTAGTCCATAGAAACCGGGTGGACACCTGCACAGACCACTCGTTTTATCACACACATCTTGACATCTATCCGAGCAAGCCTGACTGCAATACGATGAATAAAATCCGTCTTTTCACTGACATTGGCCTGCATGAAAATCACACCTACCATTGATGCTTCCTGATCCACATGGGTTGTAACATATTGCACTATAGAATCCTGTCTTACATGATGTACACACACCAGCCGTGTCACATGTCCTGCAGTTGAAGCTGTTACACTGCAAACAGTCCTTACTACTGGGATAGTAACTATCAATGCAGCGTTCGCACATTTTCCCTGAGCATTTTGTACACTTATCGGAACACGTTGATTGACCTACAATGAAATACACATATTTAAATGTAGAAGGTTATCGATGAGAAAATAAGAAATAATGTTACACGTGTTATAGCATGATCTTTATAGCCTTGATTTTGTCAATAATATAATAATGATTTGAACAAAGCTATTAACTTGAACCGCGATAGCTCCACAAATAACCACAATGACAAATGCATCAATTGTTGCCATATTTTTTCACTGCGCTTAAATACAATTATTCAATCACAAAATAATTTATTTCATATAAAAAATCACTTATTATAATATCATATCCGCTTATACTGATATATATCTTAGAACTGAGTATTTTAACGATATACAATGAGGCTTTTGTGAATTAATGAAACGTACTGCATTGATAATCTTTCAACCATGAATCATAAAGTTTGATATCTATCAGGAAGTTTATTTAAAAAACTCTAACGTAACGCTTATAACAAATCACGACATATATACAACGTTTCAGTATGCTGATATGTTAAATATTACAGACCTGGATAATTATATTTTTATGATGTTTAATGTTTTAGCTTTAAACCAAATTTTAGATCAATATTTACTTATTTGTGTGCAAACAAGTTGTATATTGACCGACATTCGCCAAAAATAAAACGAGTATACACAGGCGGGCAATTATTTAGACACTCATTTAGTACACGCACGTGGAGGCTCTATGGAACAAAACAATGTAAACAAATCAATTTGTAAAGGTTTGATAATTACGGTTTCATGTTATAATTATGTATGCTAAATATTGAAACGGGTTTTTAAGGGTAACGTGTTTCGTGTACTGACAGATTTACGTCTATGTTTCTGCTACAAAATTGGACATGATGACAATCTCTTGCACGACGGTTACATTACATTCACGTATATGAGAGCAAGGAACGAAAACTCTGCGTGGAGATTGACATGATGGATTTATTTCGTGTGTTGGTACATTTGTAAACCTCAAGGAAGAGTAACCGTTAACTTTAAAAACAAATTGTGTGTGAATACTATACGCCTAATTCAATAATCGCGTGTGAATTAAAGCTGCGGATAAAAGACTACGTTTAAAAAAGTAGTAGACTGACGCACTGAACCAGGTCAGTCTTAGCAGTAATTGTTTTGTAAAATTATGGTAGGCTATTCATTAATATGCGTTTAAAAAGCTTTCGTAGTCATGACCAATTTAACTAGCGATTAAAACCGCGACACAAATATAATAATCCGAAAAACATCTTGTACAAAACGAACATAAAAGAAATCTTCGAATATAATTCCCATAAAGACATTGAGGACCATGTCCATCCACATATGCACTTTCGATACCAATTAGGTTATAATGCCATATTGGTTTACACATGTGCAAGCTTTACAGGCTTGCGTTCGAATACCAGCGGACTTAATATTTTATCAAAAAAGCTATTAATGATTATTTTTTAATGAATGCACCAATATTCAAATTTTGCTACCTATGTGTGAACGTTAAGCATTTTATATGTGTCTATATTAAGGTATAAATAATGATAGAGGGTGATAGATATAAACATGCTAATATTAAATAGACATTTGTAACAGACATGACAACCATATTATCATCCCATCAGAGCCGTGGCAGCTTTGTTCAGGGGAAAATAAGTCAGGCACTGATTATAGGGGAACCTACATATGATGTTGTTAGTATCCATTTAATTGCTTTATCGATTTGGAAGTATTAAGCTCCAAAAACTTACAATATTTAATGAATAATAAGTTACATAGAGAATAATAGGTTAGTGTTGATTATAGATCAGGTTTATCATGCGAGGCTTCGAAAAAAAAAAAGCACGAGCCTTGGCGAGTGCTTTTTCGTTTTCGTGCCTCGCATGATAAACCTGATCTATAATCAACACTAACCTATTATTCTATTTATCCCACTTTTTTATTCAGTAAACCTTTTTATTTTAACAAAATTAGTTTTCATGAGTATTTGTCGTACTTTGATAATGACTGTAGTGTAACCAAGATCAGTGTATTACTCCGCGTTCCAAAAATAACCGATGATCAAATTGTCATTTAAAAAAATCAGAATATCGTTCTGTGACAAAGAATCGTGCGTTACTAATAACAATTTTATTCATATTGAATTGCAAATCTAAAAGTTTTATAACATTAATATAACATTTAGTTGTTATATACAAGGACCTACATTTGTATACAACGTAGCCTAACACCACACACAATTCACTTTCGATGTTCAAACTATCAACTAGAACACGAGGTGCAAAACATTTGCTTCTTTGTTGTAATATGTGGTTATTTCGTGACGAAATAACAATAACAACTTGGATTTAATCTAATTATTCACATTAAAATTTTGAATGTGGAAAGTGGCACCAAAGAATTGTGAGGCAAAGTTGTTCGAACGAGAGAAAGACATTTGCTGGTGAAGTGACTGGGTGGGACGAAAATCAAGATCAACTTGTTCAACGGTAGACAGTGGTTGTGTAGGCTGCATTTCGACCATAGTTTCAGTGCATGAAGGTGAACAAGAGGAAGCTGTTTGTTTGTTACATTTACTGGACTGAGCAAGAATGTTGGAACACTTTTGCTGCTGTTCAACAGATATGGTGGAATAATTGGCTATGGACTGGACATTTTTGTGCCCTGTTATGGCCATGATTTCAGTGGGTGGAATGTTTCCATTTCGAAGTTTTTGGACCAGGAATTTGCGAACTGAGTGGTTGGTTATTCTCTTGTGCTCGGGAAAGCCGGCGTCTTTTGCCATGGCCTTCAGCATCTGACCCAGCTTGTTGACATCCAATTGTTGACGCAAGAACCACTGGGATGCAATGTCAATTGTGCGTGTTGCCAGGTAGAAAGGGTGCTGATCTGAAGAAAAATCAGATGGACGCATATTCGAGTACAGCTTGTAAATTAACACGGGATTTCTTGGTCCAGAAGTGCCGAACATCTTGGGAGACACTTTTCTTATGTCAGCGATGTTCTCTCCTGTGCGCGTTTTCGTTTGCCGCTCGTTTAACTCGAGATACTCGACACCATTCGAGTCTACACGGAGGCGGACGTCTCCCCACCTAACAAAATACAAGAATCTTAATTTAATGTCAGATATGAACAATAATAAAATACAGCATTTAAGTTGAAGCGGATGTACTTAGTGAATGGGGTGAAAAAATAATGCGAAAAATTGATACATATTTTGTGTGTTTGTGTGTAAAAATGTTTCTTACCGCAAATTGTATTGCTCCGTTGTTCCTCGCAAGCCAAAATGAAGGCAGTTGTTCAACCAGACTGTATTTAACAAGGCTTTCGGAGACTCGGTGCCAAGGATCCCCTTCTCCCAGAGCAGATCGATGTCGGTATCACTCAGCGGATGGGCCTCTCTAGGACGGTTTCCCATACCCTAAATTGGTGATTTATATTTATTATACTGTTTCATTTAACTTTTCGACTATATTTTTTAATTTAAATTTATTTTTTTAGTATTCTATCTTTCGTAGGCTTACAGTATTACTTTTAATGTGACTTTTCGACTTTTATTTATTAACTGCAACTTTATGTCGACAGGGTATTAGTTTCGTACAGACTACAATTTTGTCATAAATGATACGTTTTCTGTTGAATATGTTATTTTGCCAAATTTCTGTTAGTTATAACCGTTCATCTCAATTTTACCTGTTTCTTAAGACTTTTTTTCTTTGCATTGTAGGTGTCCCTTGTGAGTGCAAATTGGGCTCCAGTCCCTGTCATGACTGAACATCCATAGCGATGTCGTTTCAGGTACCTGTCAACACTAGCAATGATGCCACGGAGGGAGCTTGGTTCAAAATCTGTGCCATTTGACTTTTTAAGGGACAACAGGAAAGTGGCCAAATACTCATCAAGAAGAGTTGGTTCTATGTGGTGGATTTCTTTTGATTCAGCTTTTGACATAAGAAACCTTTTAAATTTGTTTATGTCAGACAAGGTCTTCGATACAGTCTTTTTATGTTCATTTTGGACAATGAAATCACCAACATCAGTGAGGTTAACATCTAAGAACTCTTTATTCTCATGCAGATCTAAAGTTGGGGGGAAGACATTGCTACTGGGTGGTGCGTTACTACTGGGGCTGGTTTCATTCTCAATGGTCAATTCAATTTCATTTGTGAACAAAATAGATGGATCAAACCCATATTGTTCCTGGAACTGGCTTAGTGTTAATTCCACTTCAGTTGCTTGTTGCTCATGTTCATTATTTAATTCATCCCAAGTTAATGAGAAATTGACTTTGTCAAATTCGTCAGACATTTTGAGGGGTTTACGATTTCGCAGACGATTGTGTTCTATAGTCAAAGGGGAGCAACTCGAACTGACTCCGTCAAAGGGGAGCAACAACAACAGAACCTATTTGCAACATAGTGTTAAATTGACCTAATACTAGAAGTTTAGTGACAATAAATGACAACAAACACGTTTTTCCTATTTGTATTTGTTTTAATGTCATTAAGATTGACAAACATTTGAGATTGTTTTTATTATTGATGCACTTGGCAAATACAGGTGACGAGGTGCGTGGGAAAAAGTAGTCCCGGTTCGGCAGTTGATGACGTCATTTCGTGCCATTGATTATAGCCTTGCCGTTGATTATACATGAAATTTAATCAAAGGGGCTTTAATCAACCGATTTCGGTGTAAAAGTGGGATAAAAATCTATATATACTCAACTTAATGCTTGTTCAACAATTTATTACACTCATGTGTGGCCATCTTATGGTTTGTATTGTTTCTGTTACTTGGTAAAATTTCTCATGGTTGTCTCATCTGCGACTCCGTTTACACCATTCAACTATAGGACTGATCAGTTTCCCACACATAATACACTTCTTTTTATAAATAATAAACAAAACATAAGAACATTCCGAAAATTCAGGTTAAAAAGTTCCAATATTGTAAATGAATTAAATTACATTTAATCGAATTCATTATCCTACGCTAGGTCCGTATGCAATCTTACTAAAATATAAACATTTATTGTACTACGTCTATATAATGTCATATTAAAAGAAAAGGTTTTTCTATTTTAAGCAAATGTATATGAACTTTATAGTTGAACTGACCACGTAGTTTCATGATACGAACGATAAGAAAGATCTCCCACAAGTGTCTGACATTTGTAAATTTCATGAAGTTGAAATTAGTGAAGACATTTCACTATTTAAACATTGATAAATAAGACCATAAACTACTTGTACATACTCAGTAGTGTTCACCATGGCACGTTACAATATCAATGAAATTCTTTGATAATGTGCGAGACTTCGTACGCCCAAGTCCATTTGTTGTTTAATATTTGCTTCTTTTAAATATTCTGACGATGTTTCGGCTTATGCGGCGTCTTGATTTAATACAATGTTTTCATGCTTTAACCGTATATTTGAATAAGAAAAAGCAATTTAAATAGCAGTTTAACATTAAAAATTAAAATTAGAAAACATAAGACATACATAAAACATTTTTTGATAATTGATTTCTGTGTTGCCCAGGTCGTGTTTAAAACAACATGTTCGTGTGGTATGCCGTTTTTGTAATGCTTGATCTTTTATGCGAGATTTAAATTCTGCCTGACCTGTGTTATGAACGCCATCTTGTATATTGAAATTAGTCTCGTATGTTCAAATAACTCAATAAATGCGTATATTTTGCACTTGGTATGTATTGCTCTCTTCTATTTATTTGCTCTAAATGTTTATTTAAAATATAATGTTCGTCAAATCTGTGTGTATAACTTAAGCAACATTTCAGTCAAAGTCGAAAGTGCCGCGACATGCATGTCAATATTCAGAAAATGTTTGTGGACAAGTCTGCTTAAATGGTATGTAATGGAAAGGCGTAATAAAAATCACTTGTCTTTGCATCGGGACACTTGTACGCGTTATTTCACGCTAGGACTCTTATCAGTTCGCGAACTTCATTATATAGAAGGGATAATGTCGAAACAACACGGTCTTGTTATTCTATTCGCTTTGTTGGCAGGTAAACAATATGTTATTGTTTTTTCGTAGTGTATGATTAAGATTTTGCATATAAGATAAAAGCAATGATTTTAACAATATGGCTAATCATTTTTGTAAAAAAATAAAAGTATTTAAAAATGGCGTGTAAATGTTTAAAACCAAAAATTATTGATGTCCATTGTTTATGGGTATTTTGCAATTTCATTAATCTTGTTCCCGTTTCAACACCTTGTAAAATCTTGCAAAAATTATACAAACGATTAGATACATAGAAATAAAATAAGTTTTATTGTATTATCCAATAGCTATAATATAACCTTATTTCATTTTATCATTCGTTATTTCAAATCAATTATCTTACAAAGTCAGAACAAATCAAATTTCCTTAAGATGTATGCAGACATACCGTGTGCTTATTTTTAAAGTGTAATGTACTTTTAATTAACTGTACATACGATTTGCAAACCGTTATAAGAGAACTTATGATCATCTGAATCAAAACAGAACGTTTTTTCACACAATATTATTCCAAAAGAGAGCAATATAGCAAGAAAAAACTATTAATCCGGGGTTACACACATTTAAAATTAACACAGATTTAAATCAAGCACCATAACTTAAATTTGTGTAGTGCTCGTGATTTAAAATCAGGATTTGTTCATTGACATTTGAGAAATGCACCGACTGAGCTAGTCTTAAGAGAATTTATTTAAAAGCAATATAGTACGATTGCTAATTGTTACGATTGGGTATACACTAATTGTGTTTATGTTTGCAAACTGTTGTAAATCATGCAAACATTAAGCGAAATAAAGAAATTTTAATTTTTACCATATATGGCATATATGGCATACACAACGAATCATGTCAACAGCCTCCGAGGGAACCGATTGTCCAGATGGCTGGATGGCATTTGAAGGCTCCTGCTACTAGTGTGCTGACAGACCTGCACACTTTACTGAAGCTACGGTCAGTACATGATCAGCAAATATACAATTGTATTATTGTTTAAAGGGACCTTTTCTCGTTTTGGTAAATTGAAAAAATTGAAATAATTTGTTTCAGATTCGCAAATTCTCGTTGAAGTTATGATATTTGTGAGGAAACAGTAATAAGGAACATATACCATGCTCTAAAATATCCATTAAATGCATCATTTGACGATTCGAAAACCTGAAAATTATAATTCGTTACAATTCGAAACGATTGAATAATTTGGAAAGTTATGTCCCTGTCGTTAAATTGTGTGACACTTCGAGCATTGCTTATATAAAGTATAAAATACATTATTTTCTCCACGTGGCCGAGTGGTGTAAGCCTTAAACTTTTACTCCAGGGTCCAGTGGTTCGAGCCCAGTTGAGGGTTACTTTATTTTCTTTCTTTAATTTTATTATTGTTTTTTACTTGAGCATTTTAGATCCTATGTTTACATTTATCAATATAAAGCATTTTATGAAAAACTTCAATACATGCCAACATCTGTTAAAAGTTCCCTTAAATGTGCAAACGTGTGTTTTAATGTAGGCTAAATTATATTTTTTGACAAAAGCATTAAGAGATTGACGAAACTTTCAATATATCTTCAAAGAAATGAACTGTCGAGTTCTTTCGTGTTTACTTATGTTGTACAAAGGTGTGTGTTATATAAGGAATATTTTCGACATTATTGAAGCGATTATTCGAAACAATTCTTAAAAATAAAAACATCGTTACGATGTTCCTGCTTATTTTAGGTGTATTGATGATTAGAACCTATTTCTCTTTTCTAGGCACTACTGTCAGCAACATGGTGGGAGTCTTATCCACGTTGATTCAGACACGGAGAATGATTTTATAAGGAATTATCTCAGAGGTCTCAGCAGATCGAGTGGTATGAGAGAACATTACATTCATAACATTTAAAGCATAGTTCTTTTTTTTGTCTGTTTCTGGTTGACGAATTTACAAAATGCAACAGTTTGGTTTAATAGTTCAATGTTTTTCAGAACAAACGTTTCTCTTGACATTGGAACTACTTGAATTTCCAATGCTCATTTTTATTTAGAAAATTAAATTAGAAATACGATCGTCTAAAATGGAATTGCGAATAATTTATACATGGAGGTTATGAACTGTGTCATCAAGTTTAAGTATTTAAAATATTTACTGATCCTTACCTTTTTGACTTGCTTATTTCACATGGCTAATAAGTATTTCTAAGTGCAACAAACAAATTATTTGCTTAGCTCAGGAAACATTTATAATTATCGATGTTCAAGTAAGGAATGCTTGAGGACAAGGTTTATGTAACCAAACACCTAAATTTACTTTGTATGATTTTGAGGAAAGGATTTTATATACCGATAATAATAACTTCTTACTTCTCGTGTCAAATAATATGGACATAACTTATACTTCTTTTTAAGATGCCTTTTGTTGTTATAGGAATAAAATTGAACTTTTAGGATTGTGACCAGCAACAATCACGCTATAGAAACATACGAAATGATATTTCTGAGAGAAAGTGATAAATACATTTAGGGCATCAATGGTGGTTGGGACTTACCGACGAATTGGTAGAGGGACACTGGAGATGGACGGACGTAAACAAACCGGCTACGTTTCTCGGTATGTTTGTTGTGTAAAGGAAATTGTTACTTTAAACAAAATTGTTTACAAAGAGAGACATGCGTTTATTTCACTTGTAACACTTAGAATAAGGACAAATATACTTTACATATAAGTGATAGGGAAGTGTAACCCGTAATTCAGTTTTTATATTGCACGAGAGAACAGAAGAACTGACGATCAAACATAACAGGCAGTGCCTTTAGTTTTTTCACATTAACGTCACATAAAATACCAAAAATGATGTAATAAGGCTAAGCGTTCATCCGATTAACTTTCAGTGAGTCAGGTAATAGATGAAATAGTTCTTGGTGTTATAATTTATTTCGAGATCGTTGTGGGCGTCTGTTTTATCCGTAATAAAATTATAATAGTTATGTTTATTATTAAGTGTGTAAAACACTCATATTATGTATAAACGGTTTTAATGTATTCAATAAAGCTATGTTTGCATACACACATGGCGACTTAAGTGCCATAATTAAATTTTTATTATTTGAAATACCCGTGAACATATGTGAACACATCGTTAAAAGGCGAATATTATCGTAACGGAAAAATATGATAGCTACAATCCAGTACTCACGTATATACTTTTCAAATATGTTCTGGGTCAGTATTAAAAATACACTAAGGCATACAATTACTGTTATGTTAAATTAAACGGTCCCATGGCACTTAGCTAGTGTTGTGCTGGCCTTGTTTCTAGACTGGGCGCCCAACGAACCGAACATTGCGGTAGAAGATTGTGCTGCAATTATACCTCTTCTAGACTTCCACTGGGCGGATGTTCTCTGTGATCGTCTTGACATCATCCCGCTGTGTGAGATTAGGTTTGTCAATTTAAGTGTGTTTTGTTTTAAATTGAAACATGGATAATTACGAATCCAACTTTGAGTATTGTTTATACGCATGACACGTTTAATAAGCAACAACATTGTATATACTATAACAATAATACATTTAATCGGTTTGTCGTGCTGTGTGTTTGTAAAAATAAATGTGTTTCTTGGATGCTAATTAAAATATGAATTATTTCTGCGAATCATGAAGAGGTTTAAAACAAAGTTGAAAGCGAATGATCAACAATAATCTACACTATGTTTTGTTTTGTCATAATAAGTTACTGTTTATTTTTAGGCTCTCTGAGGAAACTGTGATTGTTGGCTGATAAACGTTTCTGCGTTGATGCGTCTGATTTCTGGCTCAAAGCAGCGTATTAATACTTAAAATTTTCTGTAAAAAAAATAAACATACTAATTAATATGGTTTATGTATATAAAACATGATAATTGACGATGCTGCGAAGCAGCAAGTCTAAGTTATCATACCATGAACAAATTCTTCACAATGGCGACCTATGTAAAAGACCGAGCCAGTCCGCTTGAGATAGCTCGATTTTTCTAATCGGCATACCTCGCTGATTATAATTGATAAAGGTAAAGGAAGCTCAGCTATAAATAGGACAGCATATTCTGGGAAAAAGATTTAATAATAGTTTGAAAACGTTAATTTTAAATCAGTTATATTCCATCCATTATATGTTTATAGATCAATGAAACAACTATGCATTTTCTGTATTGTATTAGACATTTGTCGTGATTCAGTAAATAAATTGCGAATTAAAACGTGTATAACGTGTATAATTAACTTTCAACGCGATCATGAGTGTAAAGAAAAGTATGTCAGTGCACATACTATGTTTGATAATTCATTCGTTTGTTGGATATTGTTTGCTGTTTTAAACACAAATAAGGTCATATCGCGGAGATTTAGTTAACCTTACCATGTGTTCATGGGCGAACTCACGTATTCAAGTGCTGTTACGACTATGTGCCCATACCTACTTTCGGGAATCATCATGCAATTATTGTCGTACTTAACGAACAAACATGCCTAAGCTTATTGAATTAGAGAAAAAAACAATAATCAAAAGAGAAAAACTATATGTTCATGCACATGGGCATGTGAAATCACGTCACATAGCATCATTAACTTAAGAAAGGAAACAACGAAATATAAAGTTTGGTATGATATACATGTGAAATAAAAGAGCATGGTATAATTTAAGAGCATGTCAAGTTTTGAATTTATATGCTGAAACGTAATGTTAAAAACCCACAAACGTTTTACTGTAACAGAACGTTTTTTTTAAGATAAGTGGTACAGAAAATACACGTCGAATATCTTTTTAAAGATATTTCTTGTTATATTTGATCGAGAATGTAACACGCCTCCCAGTTTCGCTGAATGGATCAAGTTCCCAACGGGTACTATTTCCCCGTACCCCCATTTTTTTTTCGTACCCTACATTTTTCGTACCGAATTTTTGTGTACCCAAATTTTTGCTCGTACCCAAAAATTTTTTCGTACCCATTTTTTTTTCTTACCCAATTTTTTTTTCTTGACCAAATTTTTTTTCGTACCCAATTTTTTTGTGGCATAATTTTTGTACCCAAAATTTTCGTACCCATTTTTTTTCCTACCCAAAATGTTCGTACCCAAATACACAATTGTGGTGATGTAGATAAACTTAAATAGATGCTTTTATATCAATCCTCTTCAAAAGCATCTTCACACCAGTACTGTCAGTACTTTGATTTTAATGGTAAAATATTACTTAAGAAAGTCATAGTTGTAATAAAAATTGTGTATTATAATATTTTAATTATGCTAATGCTAATATTAATACATTTCATATTAGTTTGTTGTTGTGTCCATGATCATAACATGTTTTTAACACGAAACATCGCATTTGAAATTAATAGGCAACACCATAATATATAAATTATATATAATTTGTAGTTATATCAATTTATATCATATACTGCATAATCCAGATAATCTTACTGCAGAAAAAACGAGGTTTGTTTTCTTTTCATTGTATTAAGATATTATGATTTAAGACGATTTTTTGACATTTACATATCATATATGCATGATACACGCGTGTTGCTTATCAATATTGATTAATATACAGTTCTATACTGTATCGTCATGGAAAAAGACACATCGAAATAAAGGTATAATCAATCATTGAATATAGCAATTCTTAGTTAACGAACCTAACTATTTGTTAAGTGTAATTGTGTCACATTGCAAAATGTACATTTTCTAAATCAAATATAATAATTGTACATACAATTTCAAATCGAGTGATACTGACAATGAACAAACATTGGCATATTATGAAAATACTTGGAGTGTATGTGCAACATATGCAGTTAAATAACACGTATATGGAGTGTGATAGCGTTCATGCAAGCATCTAGCGAAAATTAAAAAATAGCAATATCTACGTTCTAGAACAATATATTGATGCGATCGCGACTGCGCGGAAAAAATCTTACAGTGTAAAATATACGTTGATCACACTTTTTTTAAAAAGATTATTCCAAGTTGTTGTATTATACCAGTATAAGACCTGGAGTCGGCGTAGGGTCACACGTTGTCACAGACATACGTATATTGAAGTACACACCGAACGGAAGGATCTTGTACAAAATTAATTACGAAGATGACAATTACAACGAATTACCAAAACCAAGAAAAGTAACGAGTCCTTTATCTGACTTTGTGCCACGCGCTTTTGAACAGCCACTGAAATTGAAGAAGAGCAAATATCAAAATCTGCAACAGATTAAAACTGTTATACCAGTTGATTATCATGCCTATTATAACGCTCTTCCACATCATCTTTTGCAGGTTGGAAAACATGTTACGGAAAGTATAAACAATAGGAAATAGTCTTGTGTTACATTATACATTTAGAAAGGCCGTTCATATCTTTATCTACGTATAAATAATATTTTGTGACTGTGCTAATTTTTGGACGTTAATTTTGTTGTCATTATGTTGATAAAAAGTTTCCTTGAGCGTTTAGTGATGATAAGCAGCCGTGCGATCATAACGCATCTTTTATACTTTGTGACTCGAATGGACCTTTATAATGTCGACAAAACGTAGGAATCAGCAGACTGTTTAAGTGGTTTTGTAGTGTTACTTCAATGTTTAAAACATTAATAACTTTGTTGATGTACGACATTTTACTGTTGATAAAACGTTCTTTTTAGCATGCATCTGCTATCAAAATTGATGTTGCTGATTAAATGACATTGGTTGGCATCATTCCGGAAATGGTCAAAGTTATAGACTTGAATACTTAGTTTAAAGGCTGTTGTTGAGAATAACATTCAAATGGTGAGAATTGTAAACTTGAGCATGCTACATGAAATTTAAGGATGCTGTAATTAAAATAATGATTATTGTAAACTCGAGAATGCTAGTTTAAAGGGTTATGGCATCATTTAATTGAACATGTTCTAGTTTTAAGTTTGTTGATGGATGACAACGTTTCATTGCAGCAAGACGTTGGCAAGTTAAACAATTTGTTTCATTTAAAAGATAATCGATTTGATTTCTTTTAAAGGACTTTGAAGTTTCAACACTTAAAAACGGATTTCTTGCAAGCTTTTCTTTTATGATCAAGAGTTCCAATAGGTATAGCAGTATATGACCAACTTATGACCATGTTAGTTTAACACTTACAAATTTTCGTGTTCATTGTTCCTGTTCAATTTGTTCAATAGATAAATAAGTTTTATCTTTCTAATTGTTGTTGTGTCTTTTCCGCCGCAAGTCATCTTTATTTTAAGACATCTTTGTAACCCCTTTACTTACATAATTAACCTACACAGGCGCTAATCCGGCGCAAATTGTCCTGCCATATAATGCCGGATATAACAAACATAACACATACTATTTCATATCGTTTTATTACGCAATATACTAGAAAAATATATTTCTTTACAAAACACAATTACCTCTAAACTGTCCATAATGACGAACCTACACATAAATGAAAGACTAAATGGCGAAGCTACATTTTTTCTGCAAATAAACTAAACTGAACTAAAATTCGCATTATACAAACGTGTATCATGCCTAGACATTCTACAAAATACTACAAAGTAACATTTATGTAATATTTTGCTCTTGATAATGAAAAATAGCCCTCCTAAAAAGTTGTGTTTATGTAGGTTCGGCATTTTAAATTGTGACCATCGATATATTGTTAATTTTAGTCTATAAACAACTGTTCTTTTACACACTTTAACTAAAAGGCGAACAAAAGAATCAAACATCTACTGGTTCTTGTTCTACTCAACAAAGTGTGTAACAACCATGTTTGTTTTCCCCAAGTTTTGTTTGATTTCATGACTAGAAAATTGCATGACAGTTCTGCACACATTACAAAATATATATTTCTTTTTTGCCATCAATCTTTCCCATTTTAAAGCGCTTGGTATAAGCAGGCAATGTGTTGTGAATAGAAATTCTTTGAATTTCTTAGAATTCTTTGATCGACTGACAAAGGAACGGCTTATTGATCAAAGAAATTACCCTTTTAATTCAACATCGATTTTTCACAGAGCACGGCTCATATGCTGGCAAATGCATCATCTGAAGCAGCGGTATTATCCGTATGGGAATGTGGAAAGTAGATACATAGACTCAAGAGTTGAAACTTTCTACCACGGCCATGAACATCAAGAATTGATGATCGAACTAATTGAAAGATAATAACCTGCTTCATACTATTCAACACAGTCTTAGGTTTGCCAGTTTTACCAAGTTGTAAATGTCATCATATGAAATAGAATCATCTTGTTCCTGGTTAATTGGTTAATTTCTGAATATGTATTATGGTGGGAACTTCCAAAAACGTTCAGTATGTCAGTAATATATAAACTTAAAAGTTTAAAAATGTTCGTTTTTGGTAAACGATGCACTTGCAAATATGATTTACTAGCTTACCACAGTGAAAGTTAAAAAAAAAAAATCGGAAAATTGATATATTATTCATCACCAAACGTTACATATTTCTGTGTAAGTTAATCCCCTATTCAAATATATTATTACATATATAAGCGTGCTTAAGAGACAGTTTAGAACTGTTGCCGACGTTTACGGTTAATAATTCTCGTCCGCAGAATAGGCATGGACTGTTGTTTTTAGAATAATATTTATTCAACAATACAATATAAGAATTCTTAGCAATATCTTTCCTAAAATCATTGCTTGTTATACAGTTAGAGGGAATACATCCGATAAAATAAAGTGATACTATTTGTTGATTGCAGTACACTTACGATTTATAAGGTTATTTGAGTACGTGATAATTCGTTAGTAAACATTTCCTGAACGGCACACACATACTACACGTTCTTGTTTATAACTATCGTAAACAACACATTGTATAGTTATTGTGCAAATATATATACGTGATTCAAAGCTTGTAAAAATTGTTCGCGCACCTAACGTCCACTTGTATTCTGCTATATGCCTTATATCTATATCTATGATTTTTTGCCTATATTTGTATTGCCAATTCCCCAACAAATAACATTGTATCCTTTAGTGACAAAGTCGTTTTAATCCATTTAGAAAATTGTCGTCTGCATATCACGTGTAAAAGCGTTATCCATTTTGTGGCTGTCCGCAATTCGCAAGGGTTGGTATATTCGCTTCTCACCTACACAACCTAAGTTCAATGCCCATTTCCGGCGTATGACAGCTTGGTTGGTGGTCACCATACCGGACAGGTGGTGTTTTTGCCGGGTACTAAGGCTTTTCCCCACAGCACAATGCCACACCAAACTTTTATGAATTTTAGTAAAAATTAATAAATAGCTTGAATATGCACCTATAATTCAAAATTAGTCCCAAATTGTATAAGTCTAATCTTAAAAATGTTTATAAAATTTTCTTTTCTTTCATTTTAGTTATACAGTTAGAGGGAATACATCCGATAAAATAAAGTGATACTATTTGTTGATTGCAGTACACTTACGATTTATAAGGTTATTTGAGGTCGTGATCATTCGTTAGTAAACATTTCCTGAACGGCACACACATACTACACGTTCTTGTTAATAACTATCGTAAACAACACATTGTATAGTTATTGTGCAAATATATATACGTGATTCAAAGCTTGTAAAAATTGTTCGCGCACCTAACGTCTACTTGTATTATATATATATATATATATATATATATATATATATATATATATATATATATATATATATATATATATATATATATATATATATATATATATATCTATGATTTTGTATTGCCAATTCCCCAACAAATAACATTGTATCCTTTAGTGACAAAGTCGTTTTAATCCATTTAGAAAATTGTCGTCTGCATATCACGTGTAAAAGCGTTATCCATTTTGTGGCTGTCCGAAATTCGCAAGGGTTGGTATATGCGCTTCTCACCTACACAACCCAAGTTCAATGCCCATTTCCGGCGTATGAGAGATCGGTTGGTGGTCACTATACCGGACAGGTGGTATTTTTGCCGGGTACTAAGGCTTCTCCCCACAGCACAATGCCACACCAAACTTTTATGAATTTTAGTAAAAATTAATAAATATATTGAATTTGCACCTATCATTCACAATTAGTCCCAACTTGCATAAATCTAGTACGTTAATCAGGTTGGAGTGACTGGCCTCTATGCGGGCCTCACATAATGTGGCCTCATGATCGGAAGGACCTTTTAAACTTTGAAAATACCACACTTCGAAAATACTACACGACTGCGTTGTCTGCAACGCCAGTTTGAAACGCTTACTTTAACAAATGATCGATCACGACTTTTGCCATTGTACATGTCGTGCTGAAACAAACAATTGTAAACTGAAAACACATCTTATAAAATGAATATGCATATATGGTTTAATATCGAAGGGTCAGTGTAAGATACTGTCGATACCGTTGATTATTGGAACACGTCAAAGAAACTACACTCACAATTATTGTCATACTATTTATTTTCTATTTGTAAGAAGACACATTCATTTGTGCTTTATTTCATAATGTGATACCGTAAGACTTCATTGCGAATTTATAAAACTGTGTAGACCATGAAACGTCAACGATGAAGCAATATAAATGAACAAACAAATAAAACAAATGAGCACAAAACACTCTAGCGTTTAAATAACACCTTATTTAACCAGATTATTATCGCGGAATCATTTACAGATCCGTCTAATATTATAATTTAAAGAACTAAGTGTTTGATGATAAACCATCCAATAAACACAAAAATAATCTTGTAAAATTAAAACATATTCAATCATAGTAACAATTATATTTGTTTAAATGAAAATAAAAACAATACATTAGCGGGTATTAACCAAATAGACATTGTTGGCTCGTGATAAAGACCTATTCGTCAGAACTCACCTCCGTTGTTCATTAACAGACCAACAACTCAAAATCGAACGCTAGGACTTAACCTACGATGCCTGAGAACATTACATGTCACATGTATTGTATAAAACATTAGTTGAGAACAAACACACGTTGTTAAGTTACAGTAGCAACAACTTTGTTGGTTTTTATAAGTCGCAACTCAATAACATGAAATGCATGTCATTAATTTTGTGTTGAAACGTGTTTATTTCGGCGATCGTCTAATAAACCTCGATTTGAAAAAAAAAAATATTAATGCAACAAATTGAAAGACCATACGTCATAATAACATAATTATCCTTCTTTCTACAAACAATGTCTTTAAAGTAGATGGGAACTTACCCAGAAACGTGAATTGTACTTTGTAATATATTGAATAACGGATGTATTTAATAAGTCAAATGTTTTACAAAAGGATTCATAAACAGCCCTTTGCATATTCTATCCATGCTATGATCATAAAAAGTGTAACGGTTCATGCAAACAATGGTGCTTATGAATACACTAATAATAAGCATATAAATAAAGCCGGTGTGTACACGTTGGTGAGGATTATAGTTTTAAAATTTCAAAACGCGTCCACACAATCAAATACATACTACTTTCAAGGAGTAAATGAAGCTTTAACCCTCATACAATTCCTCCACTCATTTAAATACCTGTTCTAATTGTTTATTATTATTTTGAAAGACACATCACTTTTAGTAGGGCTTACACAGTAGTTCTGTTTTTGTGCGTGGTTCATGCATGGAACAACAACAACCTATTTTATAATTTGCAAGAGGTCCATATACCCAATCGGGTAACACTGTTTCTTAAATTAAATCAAATCCCAAATGCCTGATAGCTCTTTTAATGTAGGTGGAAGTGCAACGTTCATGATTAACACATTGTATTGTTATCGGTTGAGCATGGCAATATATGCATTAGGAAAAAAACAATTATTGAGATGGATATACATTCTGATTGCCATAAAACATCAAAAATGAGCAAATAAAGGGGCATTTTCACAGATTTGGGTATGTATTGAAGTTTGTCATTAAATGCTCTATATTGATAAATGTAAACGTTGGATCTAAAAAGCTCCAGTAAAAAAACAAGAATAAAATTAAAGAAAGAATAAAAAAAGTAACCCTCAATTTGGCTTGAACCACTGACCCCTGGGGTAAAAGTCTTTCGCTTAGACCACTCGGCCATCCGTGCTCATTCAATGAATGATGTACTGTATTCTTTATATGCAATATTCGTAGTATCCCAAAATATAACAACATCAGAAATCTCCAAATTAGTCAATCTTTTCGCGTTGCAACGCCTTATAATGTTCAGGTTTTTAAATCGTCAAAAGATGCATATCATGGATATTGTAGAGCTTGGTTAATGTTCAGTATTACTGTTTCCTCACAAATATCATAACTACATCGACAATCTGCGAATATGAAAACATTTTTATTTATTTTGTCAATTTACCAAAACGTGAAAAGACCCTGCAATGTCTAAAATGCAAGCATTAACAGTAATATACATAACAACGCACTATCTTAAAACAACTGTGCTTATTATTCACAAATTATTATGTAAGCCGACCATTAACACCCATACATTCTCTTCAGTAACTAAATGACACAAACTTAAAGACGAACATAAGATTCACTACAACAATTGTTACAAGCCTAACATTCCTAAATACAAAGAAGTGTCTTTGGAACTTAATATCTTGAAAAATGTCTGAAACGTCGCCTGATGCCGGCACAAAGGCACCTAATGAACTAGTAAGTGCCATCATGACCGACTTATATGACGCTTCACCGAAACTAGTGATGCGAATGTGGAAGGCGGCACACGATGACCGGAACTGGCGAATGGTGAACCACATAGTCGCTGACACTTCCCAGAAAGGTCCGCCTAAGCGTCCCGAGGCCACGATTTCCGGTGATGATGAAATCAGCGCCCTCCTGAACCGCAGCCTCTATCAGCTGGTGGCCAGGATCGCCACCCATCTCCTTGACAGAGCCCTGGATCTAGCAAATCAGTGTTAAAGGCTTTATGGAAAATCATAATAATCAGCAAGTCATCATATAAAAGGGACTCTACTCTTTCTCGGCAATATTATATGTATTATTCTAGTAGCCCGCCCTTTACATAACTTTTAAGTCGGTTGTTTGTGTCCCGGGCGTTTGTGTTTATGTTTATGTACATATGATATGTGTATAAAGTATGGGACATTAGCGTGCGTTTTAAGAGTATTTAAGCAGGCATCGACGGTCAACAGGCGGAAACTATTTGTATTTTCAATCACGCACAAAATATATCGTCATGTCATTTTTTGACATTTATTTTACCCTCAACGAAGGCATACTAATTGTGTTTTAATGCAAAACTGTCATTTATGAAGCTTTTGCTATGGGCATTATTCAATTAAGCGTTATAATAAACTGTATAACTACAAAGGCAATTACATAAGGTATACGTCATAACGCGCATGCGCAATTTCGCTGTTAAAATATTTTCGAATCACGTTGTCAAATAACAAGGATTAGTTGATCTTACGCCATAAAATTTAACGTAATGTGATACTTCTCATGACATAATTGTGCGTTGTCAACAATTAGACAAACGCACAATTTGTCAATCAACGATAAGCGATAAAGAGCACATTAAACAGTGAGGGCATGATTCACTTAAGTGCGAGACTTTATATGCGCGAGTTCGAATCGTGTAGGAAAAAGCGTTTCCAAGAGCTGGGTGTATTCCTATCACACGTGTATTGTGTGCTATTTTTTACGTGTACATCAACATAGTTCTGTATTATAGTATTTTATTAATAAATGACATGAGAGTATCTAATATCCGATATACGCATATGCGAAATCAATCAATGTCTTTATAAGACAGATTAGCTGATCGACCGTTATAAGTACATGCATACACATGTGGCATACACATACATATAAAAAAGAACTTAACATTTTTTGTCGATATTTACTCTACGCGACTTCTTAGTTTATTAGTATTGCGGAAACAGTGTTTGAGTATTGTTTAATGAAAACTAAATTGTCCATTTCAAACAGATGCTTTCTTTTTCTAGCACAAATGTTCTGTATTATGCAATCGACGGTATACATCCAGGCTATGTCTTTAGAAACATAACACAAATATAAGTGTTAATCTATTTTAACAACGGAAAAAATAGTCCCATAACTGATCGCAGCATTTCGAAAGTATTCACATTTTATTGCAAGACAATTTGAAAGATCAAGTTGATACTCAGTGTAGAAGGATACAGACCATCAAGTTTCATACCTTTAAGTGAATATACAAGAAGTGAGAGTTTTATATATTGATCACAATCTTCTTGCTCAATTATCCATATTGATCTTGGTTTAAAAGTTGTTTATAAAACAAGAGGGTCATGATTACCATTACGCGCTCACCTAGATACACGAACAGTTAAAGAGAGAGAGAGAGAGATAGAGAGAGAGGAGAGAGGAGAGAGAGAGAGAGAGAGAGAGAGAGAGAGAGAGAGAGAGAGAGAGAGAGAGAGAGAGAGATAGAGAGAGAGAGAGAGCGAGAGAGCGATCGCGATAGCGCTATAGCGCTCGATAGAGCGCTCAGTCATCCTATCTCATATGCCCTCTCGCTACTGCTCTCGCTCTCTCGCTCTCTTCCGCTCTCGCTATCTATCTATCCTCGCTCTCTCTCCATCGATCTCTCGCCTCTCCCTCTCGCTCCTCTTCTCTCCCTCTACTCTTCTTCTCTATCTCAGCATCTTAAGCTCTCGCATCTCTCGAGAGAGAGAGAATAACAGGTTACTGCCTGATTTTTTCGTAATATATTAGGCAAGGCTAAGAATAATATAACGGCGTGGCTTGCCGAACCGTTATTTTTATTCGTGCCGAGCCTGATATATTACAAAAAGATCAGGCAGTGACCAGTTTATCTGTTTATCATACCTCTACGTCCCGAGTTTTAAGAAATAAAAAAAAATTGCGAAAAAGCTGCATTTTAAGCGGGAAAGAATATGATTTTTGTCGTTTGACGTGATAATAATGACGTCATGAGCACTAGCGCTTAATATTTCTAAAACATGTTTTTTGCTGTTTGTTTTGCAGTTTGTGTTCAAAATATATTACATCTTGGTATCCAAGTGCTTGGTTTGTTGAATCTGATTCGATTTTACTAAAAATGACTACTTTATAGTTGATTCCAAGTTATCATCCTAGCATCGACTGATATACGAATTTCCTGTTGAAGTGATATAAAGATATATATTATGCAACATTGTATCAGACAGATATCAATGAAGCGGTATGATAAACCATGGTCCCAGTTATATAATCGTCAGCAAGTCGTAATTGTATCCCATCAATTAAGCCGAATAGTTGAAATGACACACGATCTGATAGGCTTGGTGTATTTAAACCTTATAACTGTGAACACGCGCCGTCTCGTGAAAACAGTTGTTTGTGTGTTCGTCATTTAAATGTGTTTTCAACAGTGTATTTTGTTAATTCTCGATCTGAAAACACGTGAATGCGTAAATGATTTTCATAAATATAATTTCAAGTAAGTATCTAACACAGAATCGTGTTTGTTTTTTTGTCGCAATAACGTCTGAAACATTATCTTCATTACCAAATATCTGGGTATAAGATTTCTTAGTTTCGGGTAATAAACAACAATAACCTAGCATTATCTATACATACTTACGCCTTGATGGTCTAGGAGTGTTTGGAACTTCGTCATGCGCTCCGTGGTCACGTGTTGCTCCTCGTCCACGATCCTCGACATCAGAGCGGCGTCTGACGTCATCACCGCTGAAAGGAACGATAATTACGGCATTCACAAATAACGCTACGTCACGAAAACATATTTGTGATCATAATATAACGATCACATAGCAAACATATAGTCCTTAGTTGACCATAGCATTCTGAATAGAACGGCATAGATTTAGTTTTAAATGTATTCAATAAGACATTAAATATTTAAAATCTTAAGTGTGTACAAATTCGAATCAGTGGGATGTGGAACTACTCAGTTTTGCAGTATTTTTTTTCAGACCATTTTGTACTTAATTTTGTTTTAAGTACATTATGTATAAAATTATTCCCTCAGACCATTTTGTATGAATTTTTTGTATAAAACCATTTTGTATGAAATTTTCGTATAAAACCAATTTGTATTACATTGATTTCTGATACCATTTCGTTTAAAATGCATTTCTAAGAGCGTCTTCGTGAATAACATGAATGCCTGTGTCTTTCATTTATATTACTTAGTACATTAATTTACTATGATAACATCTAAAGCATGAACACATAAACATGTTAGCGTTGATTTCTGCTCGTTAACTTGATCTATATATCGCTTCATAGTTTACTCAAGTAACATATAAAGCATATATTAACACTATTTTATCAACACGTATCGTTGTACAAAGCAATGTACATAGATTTACAACTGCTTACGCATAGTGATAAGATGTTTATACTCCGGGATGTGCACCAATATCAAAAAGTCGCCGGGTTCGTGAAGATTTTCCTTAAACCCTGAAACAAAAGCCATCAAACAAGGTCAATGTAATTAATATTTTAGTGTAGGACTATCGATAAGGTGGCCTCGGGTCCGATTCCCAAGCATTCACAATAGCTTATTTATATACTTGGTCTACCCAATCGAGCTCGAACTTTGCTATTTAAATCGTTGGTTTTGGATGCAATCGAATAAAAACATAAGTACGTTCAATCTAATTTTATCTATGTAACCTATTGTGGTCATTATAGTCTGATGCAGTATCTGTTTATATAAAGGGACATTTCGTATAAGAGCGACTGTGATGCAACCTATAGACAAACTTATAGTAAAGTTATACACAATACACCTAGTTATAATATTCTGTATGCATACAAGAAAACTACGTTTTATGTAAAAGTAATATTGTAAATAAGAAAAACACCATCAAATAATACCATAACATATTTTTTTCAAAATGACAAAGATCGATGCATAAATTCGATGGAATAAATTCGTTAGCGTTCGTCTTGATTCATGCTCGAATATTAATAATAAAAAAACGTCACAAAGCAATGACATCTATATTCTTTGCTTAAGATTATGGCCATTAAAGTAAGCTATATTGCATTTTGTGTATCGTTTACTATGATATACTTTGGTTCAGACCATACACATATTATGTATACTTCAATTTTGCTCCTTATCTCTATTACAAACTATTATCGCAACAGGAGGAGGACTCGACTCGGTAAATGTCAAGGCAAATGTCAAGATTAACCATTTGCTTAGCACATGTCTCACACATTTAACATTTATGATATGATACAATCTAACATTTGTGAAATGGCACACACGACACAGCCGTTAATGCAGTTACTAGCTTCATGAAGTAAACACACGAGCTTCGGAATGTTAACTTCAAACATATCTTCGCGAATGAAGAAAACATGTATTGACTTACATTATGTTAAAATAATGCATACATAACTATACAAGTTAATAAACCAAATAATAAAAACCATCTACCCATAAGCAATAGTTGCAAGATTATCAGTAAAAAACTAGAAATACGAGGAAAGATGGCAGTATAAGAAGTAGTGATGGCAGTATTAGAAGTAGTGATAGCCACAGAAAGATAAGTAGTAGTAGAAGTAGTAGTAGTAGTAGTAGTAGTAGTAGTAGTAGTAGTAGTAGTAGTAGTATAGTAGTAGTAGTAGTAGTAGTAGTAGTAGTAGTAGAGGTAGAAGTAGTAGTAGTAGAAGTAGTAGTAGAAGAAGTAGTAGTAGTGGTAGTAGTAGTAGTAGTAGTAGTAGTAGTAGTATTAATAGTAGTAGTAGTAGTAGTAGTAGTAGTAGTAGTAGTAGTAGTAGTAGTAGTAGTAGTAGTAGTAGTAGTAGTAGTAGTAGTAGTAGTAGTAGTAGTAGTAGTAGTAGTAGTAGTAGTAATAGTAGTTGTAGTAGTAGTAGTAGTAGTAGTAGTAGTAGTAGTAGTAGTAGTAGTAGTAGTAGTAGTAGTAGTAGAAATAGTAGAAGTAGTAGCATAAGTAGAAGAAAAAGAAGAAGTAGTAGCAGAAGTAGTATAATAAGTTATGTTGTTGTTGTTATGATGGTAGTTGTTGCAGCATAAGCTGCGGTAGTGGTGGCACTAGCGCTGATAAATCAATTAGGGCTTACTTGAGAGAAATTATATTGATTAACTTAAACACGAAGATATAAAAAGTGAGAACAACAAAAATACGGTTTAAACAAACTGTAGCTGCCTTAAAATAAAACCTGAAAGCAACGGCAGTCCTATCATACTATCACACGTGCGAGATTAGCTTGGGTATATGTAGTCTAAAAGATATGACGTAATAAGCTTATCAAGAGCTATGTTTGTCAGAGGAAGAATCCATATTGACCTGATATAGAAATAGTGTATATATTATGTGAAGTATTATAACCTGACATTGTTTTATATGGCTTATGGTGTTACATAAAACAAACACCGATGAAATTACGGAAAAAAGAAAGTGTATCTAGGTTCACCTTAATTAAGATGAATATTAATTCTAACAGTCGATACATTGATCCAAACTATGCACTAGAGCAAATTTGATTTAATATTTTCTAGATCTGAGCAAAATTGATTAAACATTATCTTGATCTGTATTTTTAACCATAACACATATGTGACATTATTGTACATTTTTAATAGACGCAATCTTTGCAACTTACATTTTCTTTACAACCATGCTAAGATTAGTATATATAATAAATGTGCCATATATGGAGCATGACTTCAAGTCATTCACGTGGTAATTACAAAACAAAACAAAATGCTTCCCATTTAAACACGTGTCTTTTGGCGAATAAACTATGAACTGATCACAAAACCACTTACATGTCAACGCTTCTTCCGCGTTTCTACTCCCATCCATCCCCATTATTATCTTTCTTTTCCGAGAAGTATCTTTATTCCCGGTTTCCTCCATCGTTTTCCCAAAACTTTAATGTTTAGTCAAAAGTTGAAGTGTAGAATGATCCAAAAGTACGAAGCTATCGGTAAACCTCACGAAGGTAAAGTACGAGTGAGTAAACAGTACTGCACATGCCTAACGCGTTTAAAGTAAGATAAGTAGATAAGACTGTTTGCATTTATACAGTTTGCAATATAGATAACTTTAAAGGAATCAATCCATGAATAGATTATGTGCCGGCCATTATATATTTTTCGGTGCGTTACTACTCAGAGGTTGTGGACTCGGACGTCTTTAAACAACTGTTTTCATTCCACATGATTTGCACTTATATATGCTATATCATGTAATTATTGCTATTTCATTTTGTTCCCTACCATGATATACTTACAAAAGTCATGTTGGTTGATATTGTAAATTATTAAGTATTGCATGAGCTTCGTTCCAGAAAAAATATTGTTCGCTTTTGTTATTAACGTTGCACATTCAACTCGCAGGATATCAACGAAACGCAAATCAGATATAAACTTTAAATTTGAATAATTGGAAAGAAAAAACGTAAATACGTAATGTACCATATCAGGACACATATAATATACTATGATGTAGTATCCTTTATATCTACGTCTGCAAGTGTGCAGTTTGAGTATACTTGTACCTAATTATATGCACTTAATTTTTCATTCATGTATTTTATTATGAAAAACAACAGCAAATATACGTGTATAGAAACTGTTTTGATTTGAACGCTCTTCACAGCTATTCAGCAATATACATCTCATGTTAATTGATTGTAATACATTTTATTTATCTAAACAAGAAATGGGGCGACTTTATTATGCGTATTAACATGAACAAAATGTCTCCATCATAAAATGAAGATGATCTCCGCGTTGTCCCATTATATATATATATATATATATATCGTCATTCGTGTAGTCTAGTATGCTTAGCCCAACTCCTCCTTTTAGAATGTTACCAAATTCATTCTTATACGCACATTTTTTGTCTTTAACATTTAATGAATACGTGATGTCGTAAAGAAACACATACACAAGCTTTTACAATGAATTGTTTCTTTGAAGAATTTTTGCAATTATTATTGGTGCTATGATCATGAAGTGAAATATATTGTAAACTTTTCGTAGCAAACGGCAGCCATTTTAACCCAGACTGTTTTCTTTTTCGGCATAGCTATCTCACCCATCTATTCACCTTAGCAGACCTGTGTAAGCCACCAATCAATTTGAATATAATAAAATTTCCCGCCGGTAGGTCTGAAACTTGTCGCAGACGAAAACATGCAATCTACAAACAGTTTTAACATTTACATTAATATGTTATTGGATCGACTTTCTATGAAAGGGTATGAAAGGGATACTACAGTTCGTTTAGCAACGATGTTAACTGCGTAGTCAGCATGAAACAATTTTATCTCTAATGATAAGCTTGAGAGATAGAGCAGTTTCACGCTCAACTCTTGATATCAATAAAGTATGTGAGTGCCCCTTTATGATAAGAAGTGTGTCAGCGCCAGAGCGTTTGGACTTTTTGGATTTTTAATTTTAAAATCATATAGGAATTGTTGTTCAATAACCTGATATACGCTCCGACGCACATATTAAAAAAAATCGAAATTGACTTTTAAACACGTAAATGTATAAAACTTTAAACAAACCGTCGTTCCAGCAGTGGAATCGTTACCTCATTTTAATGCTTTGCATTCCAACCCGCAAGGTATAAAGGTCAGTTTGCGGTCAGTTACAGAAATCGTTATGAAAATGCTATCGCGTAAACTCTGTTAACTTGAAGATTATTTTGATCAAAAAGATATAAAATGAAGATATTCGGCGATATTATGATCGTATGTCAATCAAAGATTCTTTATGTGTTTTCAACAATTGCATGATAAGTTTTGATTTATTTAATAAGAAATATTCAAACATATAAACCAATTTATTAAGCATGAGCGCGGTGAATCACGATACTATTAATAATGGAACCAAATAACAATGACCGACAAACCACAAAAACAGATCTGTTCAAATATCATACATATTTCAAATATGTACGGATGATTTATGTGTTACCGGCTGAAATATAGGCTTTTATTTATATTGATTCTACTTGTGATTTTCTTTTCTTATCAATAATATCTAATAAAGCGAAATAAGCCACGAAATCTGGCGCAAAACCGCAAAAATGATTTGCGTGTGATGCAGAACTGCGCAATAAAAAAGGCATTCGCTTTCTTTGATCCCATAGTTAACTTTTGATCGTTCATCAACACCGACCACACTCAACGCCGTATTTTTGTTAAAGATATTTCTTGTTATACCATTACAATCGTTGTAAAAATAAACAATACGCAAAAACCGGTCTTCAGTAGAATATACGACCTCGCGTCGAAACCCGATCTTCAGACAATATGCGACCCAATCTCCACGCAGAGTTGTCGTTCCTTGCTCTCACGTACAACTTTGCGAAATGCTCAGCTAGCCATTTTGTCTATAAAATAGGTAAAACCGAACAAACGCATTCAATGTACAATGTATATTTGATTGGATATTTAAGATCGCATGCATTAAATTAAGAAATATGACTTTTAAATGTACGATAAATCGTGCAAAAACTTGCGAGTTTTAATGCAACTCTTTGGAACTAATTTATTGCCCATTTACGCAGATGGAATCATTCCACGCACTTCAAAAATGTAAACAATTTAAAATATTTTTTTTGAGTGACGTTAGGAATTGCTTCGACGTGTGTATGTATGTTGGTTTCTTAACATAAAAAAACCATATCAATTTTATAATAATGAATTAAGACTGATATAAGATATCATGGTATGAGATGGTTTTCTTTAATGCAGTGAATGCAATGTAACCGTCGTGCAAGAGATTGTTTAGTATTCTGTAACCTCAATGATGAACGCTTTGAATGATCATGACATAAATGAGACGCTTTCATAACAATAGTCCGTTCTGAGCCCAACACAGAGGTGAATGTAATGTAACCGTCGTGCAACAGATTGTATGCGACCTCGCGTTACGTTATTGTAAAAGTATTCATGTTGGTTAGCCGAATGGAATTGACCTCTCATACGCTTTAGAAAACGTTATTCAATGAAACGTAATGTTGTGGTGAGCTATCGGGTAATAAGGCGGGGCAAACACGATGTGTATCATAAAGGAGAACGGGCCATTCACTGTATAACTAAGATACACAATACATAGTTACGTCTGTCTACAAAATATCGACCGGTTGCAAAAGTTGTATACACATAAAACAATGGAATAAAGCTTGGCAATAAATGATTACTTTCAAAGCCGATCATTCCACCCCTTTCTTTCGATTGTCGATCTTAATTTATTATTGTTTTTAAGTACAAACCTAACAGACAGTGGTTTAATTTAATCAAGGAATACGTTAACAGGCGTGCGGTTTAATGTTAATTAAAGGTTAAATAATGTTTTTAATTCGTAACACATAAGAAGAATAACTTATTCAGTAAACGATAACAAAGACAGTAACACATGTCTGAACAGTCGCTTAAATGGTTTCTTTTAACTACATGCTTCATTGAACGAACATTACTAAGGCAAAACACAAAACTTTAAAAAAACAACACAAGACACATGGTAAATTAATAACAAATGGCTTTTGCTTTGACTCTGTAACACAATTAATGTACGGTGACCTATGCAGAAGTTCCAGAGATCAAGAACATTTAAGGTTGGTTGAAATATTTTGAAAAAAAAAAACAACAACAACACATGCTAAGTCTAACGGTAACAGTTTCGGAATGAAAATAAGCCAACTATATTATGTTTTGATATTGTTCTATGAAGAAAACAAGCTTTGTTTGTATTGTATGTGGTGCACGAAGTGTGTTCATAAATGTATATGCCATCTATCTTTAATGTTAATAATGTTCTCTACGTCAACTAGAGATGTGAACTACAAATATGAAAAGTGTGCTTACATATATCAAATCCATGTTGTCTTGTTTTTTGTACCAAGTCATGATTGATTGTATCGTTAACAGTATGCTACATTATTATTGGTCATACAATAAGCTTATATCATGTATGGAATTGTTAATATTTTGTTCTTAATCAACATTTTTTTGCAAGACGACAAACGAAAATTGGTAACACTTTGCTAAAAGGAATTCGCGTCAAGTAGCTTGTATGTATAGTGGAAATACAATAGTTACAAAGTACTATACATTGAAATGTATTTTTGATGTTCAATTTAGTTTTTCACCCAAGCAAAGTGTTTTGAAATAACAAACGTGTTTGAATTCGACTTATTCGTTGTGTATCCTTCCATGGTTGAAATTAGTTCCTAATAATTAAGAGTTGATTGTTTCTTCTTCGAAATTTTTCTGCCAAATACCGGCGTGTTTATTAACCCGATTGATTTCTTGGCTAAATCAGTTGAATAGTCGAATGCATTATGCTAGATATACTACAAATCTGCGGTTAAATTACCAGTTAAATTATCGGAGACAAATTAGCAGAATTAGTATTTCTCTTGGCCGGGATATATCGGTCAGGTGTTAAACACAGACCAACGAGTAACACATAAAATACAATACACTTTACTAATTACTAACTGTTTCAAGTTGCCAACCCTCTATTTTGTTAACACATTTATTAGTACCTACCTTGATCAGGAAGGAATAACTAAAATGCGTGTTCCATGATGTACAGGGCAGGGGAAATTCCGACACGATAACACATTAACATTTGCCTAATTGTTAAACTGCAAGGTTATGTATTTAGTAACCATAGTATACTATCGAACACATCTTCCTAAACCCATGACCACCCGGTCGCTTGGCAAACACCTTATCCATTACACTACGGCTACCTCGTTCATAGTTTATTCACATCCCTAGAGAACGCTGGGGGTGGGTACAATGTATGAAATTAGACGATTTTAATCTTAGTTCATGACAGGTTTAAATTTTGAAATAAATACATATTGAATACACAGTGAAACTCTATAATAATGTTCAGGCATTTTTCTCAATTGTGCATATATATTAATACATGACTATAAACAAAACACACCAATATACATTAAATGATAAAAGCTGGATTACCACCTAAGAACAGCCAGTGGTAATGCCTCAATATGAGCATGTCCGATATGACTGTTGTTTTAATAGATTTCAACATGTGCGTATAGTTTACATGATTTTCTTCACCAAATCTCATCTGATGTGTGTATAAAGTGTCTACGCGCTCCAACATGTGTGCGACAATACACGATACATGATTGGCAGCCAGACCTGGGCACCCATCCATAGGCTTCTTAGTGCGTATTGCATCATTAGATCCTGCATGGAGTCACCTGTCTATATGATCAAGTGTGTCTTTCAGTAAGGCCCACCTTATTATTATCAAACGCTTTTGACTTTATGTCGCTATTCTTTTTTATATTAAAAAATATCCTACTAAGCTGAAGCCTTTTATCTTACCAAGTACGTCATGTCTAATATTAATATTCATTGGTACATTAATTACACATATTCGTCCTTGTACACACAAGAAGTAAGAAAGTGTCAAGATGTCATCTCATCGATATTAGCCAACAGTCTCGACCTCAGTGTTGCGTGCACTGAAATAGACGGGAAGTCATACTGGGCCCAATATTATGATGTTTGTCCACCGCTAATATGCAGACATGTATCATTTAATGTTTGAAATCATTGCTCAAACTCTTTTCGAGTTCGGCATATTGTTTATATCAATACATTTGTGTATGAGATGTGCTCATCGGGAATTAACAACAAAAAAAACATCACGTCGACGGTTTTCCAATCACAGTGCAGCTTTTTACGTGAAAGTGAAAACAGCGCATAATGTTCAATCGTTGCGAAATGCAGTATGCCGCGTTAATTAATTAGGTCAGTAGAATACTACTCATTAAAACAAGTGTTAGTAAACAAATAAAATTTACTGGAAGTATTCAAATGTGCATGTGTACGATCAATAGCGCTTATAAAGACATTTTAATTGTGCAACTACCACTGTGCTGATTTTAAGGCGCAAACATGTGCATTTTGTTTTAATCTGCCTTGATTTCTGGTAAATTGCCCCCATATACACTTTAAAGTACAGTCAATACAATTAAGTTATGGTGTGAACGTTGGAATTCGAATGCAAATCAAATATACAACACGTGCACTAATAACAAGAAACAACCCACACCTTAGTTCGCAAAGAGGGGGGTAGTGAGCTGTACATTCAATGTCAGCCCATCTGAACTCATAGATTGATGCAAACAACCCACAGTCTTCACCTGGGTGGAAATGGTCATTCGACTCAAAGTCTGAAATACACATTCGTGGACAGGACGTTTAGACATACGCCTTAAACAAATCACTGGTATATCAAACGTTTAGATGATAACACATACTAGTAGCGTACGTTTTATTTAAGGCAAGTGATCAACTGCATATACAGAACTTAATATTCACAAGAACATAAAAGTTAAAACTACACAAATAAGAGTCATCACATATAAACCGTCAATACGGAATCCGGATAGTGCCATCTATAATTTCGCCCTTCTTTCATCAAGGGCGACACACGACACACGAAGCGATGCACGATATTTTGCGCGACACACGAAGCGACACACCATATTTTGCGCGATACACGAAGCGATACACGATATTTTATAATTCAAATATCGCCTACAGTATCCTACTCTCGTGTATCTTATTTCATACCGCGACACACGACACACGAAGCGATACTCGATATTTTGCGCGATACTCAAAGCGACACACGATATTTTGCGCGATACACGAAGCGACACGCGATATTTGTACTGTTCAAATATCGCCGTAATAACAGCGCCAGTCGACTCTCGCGTTTTCAAAAAATCAGGGGAGACAAAAAGGGAATATTGATAATAAATGGTTAAAAATTAATGTAACACCGTTTAAAACACACGAGAGTCGACAGGCAATATTATTACAGCGATATTTGAATGGTACAAATATCGCGTTTCGCTTCGAGTTTCGCGCAAAATATCGTGTGGGCGATATTTGAATAAAAAATATCGTGTGTCGCTTCTGGTGTCGCGCAAAATATTGTGTGTCGCTTCGTGTTTCGTATGTCGCCCTTTGAACGCGAGACACGATATTTTGCGCGATACTCAAAGCGACACACGATATTTGCGCGATACATGAAGCAACACACGATATTTTGCGCGATACACGTAGCAACACGCGATATTTACCACGATATATCGCATGTTGGGCTACCTACACAAGGGCGATATTTCGTGGTACATTCTCGCGCGTCGCTTCGTGTATCGCGCAAAATATAGTGTGTCGCTTCGTGTGTCGCGCAAAATATCGTGTATCGCTTCGTGTGTAGTGTGTCGCCCTTGATGAAAGAAGGGCGAGATTATAGATGGCACTATCCGGATTCCGTACGTCAAGGCATGACAATTAGTTCTTACATCAGTAAGCCATTATATGCTTCCATCATTTTGAGTTGCTTTATATGAATTTATTATTTAATGAATCACTCTTTGAGGGCGAATAAGACGCGAGCGACATGGATTCAAAAACACTGTCTTTCTATAAGGGGACTTGAATGGCTGAGCTTCTGAAAAATGTTGATAAATGCCATGTGGCGTTAAAATAAAGGACGTACTATATTCGTGATAAGATGACCGGTTTACATGGTAAGATAACCATACAAACCAAAGCTAACTGAAACGTTCAGTAACCTGTATATTCAGCCACAGTGTCATCGTCAAACCATCTCCAGACCCCTTTCGCATCATCGTCAGTAATGCCCAGCCACCAATGAATAGCTGATAAATATAATGCCTCGGTCACACTGTCACGAATAAGAGCTACGAATGAGCTACGATTCAATCGGCTACGAATGACTACGAAATTGTCAAAATTTGTAGGCCGCTACGATTTCATTACGAAGCACAACTAATTTACCATCAAAATGTTGGAAAACGAACAAGGAAAGGTACGGACTGCTACTGATCGACGCGATTTAGTACGGAGCGCCACAAATCGGTACGATCAAACTACGAATCCGCTACGGTCTGGTACGGGTAAGTACGAACTTGAACGGTCCGCTACGAAGCAGTGGGAATTGCGACGGACTGGTACGGACAGGTAGGAACGAACTACGATTGAACATTGCGCCCGCAGCCTCTTGTATTGTCATACACAGAATGCCTCCCAAAAAGAGAACATGCAAGCGCAGCAACAGCGCGTAACAGAAATAATGGAATCAGCCGTATCTGGGGAAGAGTCTACCTCCTCCATCCAATCCAAGAGCCGGGTCGTCTTAAACGCCAGTCTCTTATCCACCACCTCCTTTTTCTTCTCTGACCTGATGAAGTATGTAATTATTGATGTACACATATAGATTATGCTTAGGAAAGTATGATTAGTTTTGTATTTTATTATGTCGGCTATTAATTTAACAATTCTTAAATCACCTAAGAGAGCAATATTCAAAAGGCATATAGTGCAGACACTTACCTGCAAATAAAAAAAATGTATTACTAGTAAGTCAAATTCTAATATTTTCAAAATACGTAACCTTTAGCACAAAGCTATACAAGTATATTCGATATTGAATCATCATTACCTCTGTGCATATTAATTGTCAAGCAGCTCGACTACGGCCTCTGCGTTTTGTGCCATATCAATATCCAATTGAAACAAATTTATCGCAAACGCAATTTGCTGGCAGTTTATGATTGTTAACTCAACAAATGCAAGTACAGTTGCTTTATAATTTCAATGATGTATTTCAGTAGCAATTTATTGTAGTGGACCGTACATGTCCGTACTGTTTCGTGCGGAAATGTAGTACATCGTTCAAGATCGAGCAAATTCCTGCCTATCCGTAGTACAACGTACTAGAACCGTGGCTTTCCGTAGTATATACGTGGAATAATCGTAGCTAATACGTAGCGTAACCGTACCGCTCCGTAGTTCTTCGTATCAATCCGTAGAAGTCCTTGAAAATCTTTGGGCCTACGAAAAGGTACGGACGACTACGGTGTCTTTACGAACTAGTACGGATCAGTACGGACTGCTACGGATACGCTACGGTCGATAAATTCGTAGCAATTTTTTGAACATGTTCAAAATTTGTCAAGAGTCGCTAAGGACATCCAAAAACTACTACGACTGATCACGGATCAAGTACGGAGAGCCACGGTCCAGTAAGGATAGCTACGAACTGTGCCGAAAAGTATTCGTACCTCTTTCGTAGCTCTGATTCGTGACAGTGTGACCAAGGCATAAAGCAAACATCAACACATATAAAATAAACTTGACAATAGTCTTAAAAAACATGTTTTTGTTTATTAATTAAAAAAACTTGTTTTTGTTTATTATATTACTTGACGTCATGTAATATATATGATCAACGCAACTCCAAAATAACTGTAAGGAGTCTTATTTAATGAACATTCAGTCTTAAAAACAAATCGTGGACTTTTCTTATAGCGCTAGAGACACGATAACAACAGCGATGCACAATTCAAAATCTTAGCAAACTTGAGTATATTGTCATTATTAAAATATGTATTCAAAATAATATTACAATATAAATAAGGTATATCAGAATATAAACCGATCTTACTTACAAAAACAATTCTAAATAACTCCAAATGATCGAGTTAAAATTATAAGTGTATGTCCTTTACATTGATGACAAAACTCTAAATCTAAAATCACACTTTTAAATCGACCGCATTTCATAGGAAACACTCACTCACATATGGAAAGCCGTTGCTGTTATTCAAAAATGTGGGCGTTTAGTTACGACAAAATCCGATTAAGGCCATGGAACTTTTAAGACAGTTGGATTGTAGCTTGATTCCAAACCAGAAAACCAGTTAATACAAGTAAATTTTGAAAGCTAAAGAAAGTGAATATATATATATATATATCACAGCATCACCTAATAATATATGTTTACGCACCACAACTCGGAATAGTTATGCTGCACGATGAACTCCGATATCTGCAAACTTACTTCATGACTATCACACATTAAACTTAAGCTTACGTTTGCGTTCATTCAGCTGGTCCTTTATGAAGGCGTTTTCTTGCGCGTCATCCACGTGAATCAGATGACCTCCGCGCTGGCGACAGAATTGCTGCAATGCAGTGTCAAATTGTGTTGTACTAAATGTTTGTCAACATTTTCAAGTTCAAATACGTTTACCCTTGGCAGTATATTGAGTGGAGAAACATATGCTAAGCTTTATGATTGTGGACTCAAGTTGACATCACATTTGAAGAAACACAAACGATGGCACCTTTTCGAAACAATTATTATTAGTACTTTAATTAGATGTGATATTTAAACTGATCTTTCAGCACCTTTGGCAAACTGACGTTGTCAAATTAAAGACATCACGTTCTCGTGATATTTACATATTTCAATTAGATTTGAAGAGCCTGTTATGTTGCATAACAAGTGATAACATAGGTTTCACACTGTGGCATTGCGTATTGTATTTCACTCGTCATCATTTAAAAAAGCATTTAATAAAATATGGTATATCATGACAACGTGTATACGATCCCATATATTGTTTACCTCGGCGGTTGTGAAATCAAGTTAGTTGTCCTCGTGACCAAACAGGTAGCACGACCCATCGTGGGCTATCCAATCGTTTGGGCAGTTCGTGAATGTCCTTCCTGTACACAAGTACATGACAAAACATCACCTCTTAGGTTATAAGATTAGTTTTTATGATCTTAGATCAACGTTACAATAAAAAAACACATGATTGTGGTAATTGCGGTTTAAATTCCTTTGAGAAATATTTAAGATGAGATTATATTCATGTTAAGTGCTTAAGTTTGGAATTTTTGGAATAAATGCATTTCTATTTACGTGTTTATCAACCATGCCCAGAACGGCCGTTGACATATATTTCGTTTTTAATATAATGTAAATCAATTACATCCTAAATAAAATAAAATTATAGCCTAAATTTTCAAATCAAAATGTACACAAAGAGAAATACCGATGGTTAGTGTTGAATATCAAAAATAAGCGATCATAATTATCACACTGATTTAATCCAAATACATATTATTATATAGTCCTGTCAAAATATGTTTTGGTAAATAATATATGTTACAGCACCGCTTAAATAACCAGTACTATCACACATAGTTCAATATACACTCTTTCTAAAGCGTACCTGTATTACAGCCAACCAAACACGCAATTACTACGAATAACAACATAGTCGGTCTGGTCGGAAATGTTTACAGTAACCTTG
Source organism: Dreissena polymorpha (assembly GCF_020536995.1). Lineage (NCBI taxonomy): Eukaryota > Metazoa > Mollusca > Bivalvia > Myida > Dreissenidae > Dreissena > Dreissena polymorpha. The sequence goes on along the minus strand of NC_068367.1, from coordinate 7,451,815 downwards.
CTTACTTAAGTGTCAGCATGTGTATGAAATGTTTAAACATCGTGCAAACAAGTGTATCATCTAATAGATCTAATCATCTCTTATCATCTAATAGAACAGTGTAAGGACGCTTGTACTTGTGCCTTCCTAAGGCTGAATTAAAGAAGCCTTTTCAAAAATTATGACATATTATGAATTTTGTCATTTAACGCTTTATATTGATAAATTTAAACATTTGATCTAAAAAGGTCCAGTAAAAAAACAGGAATAACATTAAAGAAAGAAATAATTAACCCTAAACTGGCCTCAAACCACTGACCTCTGAAGTAAAAGTATATCGCTTAGACCACTCGGGCATCCGTGCTCATAAAATGAGTGATGTATTTAATACATTATATAAGCAATCCTCGTAATATCACACAATATAACGAAAACAACAGAACTCTCCAAATTATTCAATCGTTTCTCGTTGCAACGCTTTATAATTGTCAGGGTTTTAAATCGTCAAAAGATGCATATAATGGATATTTTAGAGCATGGTAAATGTTCAGTGTTACTGTTTCCTCACAAATATCAAAACAACAATGACAAAGTTACCATTTTTTTATTTTGTCAATTAATCAAAACGTGAAAAGGCCCCTTTAAGATAATGAATACAGGTTGTGTTAAGATATAATTGCATCATTACACGATAGAATAATTGCTTTAATGCGTCTACAAAAGCATAAAACGAAAACGGAACTAAAGTATTGCAATATTAATAACAAATACAACTGTTTATCTCAGTATTATGAAGATTGCAATTGCACATGTAAACAAAAAATGTGCATGCATATAAATATAAACACTTCGCCACCCACAGTAACTTACATATATGTACTTTTCAAAACACGTCGTCATTTAATTCGCTTTGTTAATTACGAAACGGTGAGTATGAACAAAGACAGGTTGCTTAAATACTCAAATGTGTATGACGCAGATAGATTGTCAAACTTCAACCAGAATTTAAATTGGTGACATCTGTAGAGCCCTTATTGCGCTTTTAATGCGTTCGAATGAAAAGAATAGTGACCAAAGTGTGTCTATCTTAAGTGCGCATACTAAAAGCTCAATACATTTGTATGACTCATTATTCAGAAGCAAGACATTCTTTGAGAATCTCGAACATTTTCGATTTTATGTTCGCACATACAGTGTAGCTAAACAAATATGTGTATCCACCGCATATTTTATTCATGTTAACAATCACCGCTCAAAATAGAAAACGCGTTTGTTTTTCTCATTTCTTTCTGCTCTAAGCCAAATTTTCAGTATAAAGTCTGAAATATTGCTATCTCCGTATTCTACATATCACGCTTAATGTTGATAAGGTCATAACCTTATATCTTGTTTCTTCGTAGCACAGGTCCCATTTACATGTATGCTGAAAATGAGTTGGATATTTATGTTTATGTTATTGCATCTCTGTGGTACGTTATTTGACATTGATTTTTTATGCAAAGAGCATTATGTACCAGTATGTAGTTTCCTATTAATTTTGAATAATATTAGTTTTTTGGCTTAAAAAGTAATTGAAAAACACCATTAATAGGTCATACTTATATATATTAAAAGGTTTTACATAATAATTGAGTTAAGAAATAGTCACGGGTATTATACAGTATACTTCCGTTAAAGTAAGGATTAGAAAATTGAATACACAATATTTGGTACAAAAATATGGTTAAAATTTGATTTGTTTATCATAAACATTATTAACTATAAGTGGTCATACAATAATACTGGAATCAATATTACAAACGCGCAAGTTAAACAAAACTGACTTTCTTTTATTGAAACACGATAAGTTTTTAATAAAAACTAAATTCGCAATACAAATTTCTCATAAAAACATTCTATTACAATTGATTGATAATGTATTCAATTAAAAGAGTTCATTTTCCGGAGAACACATTTAGTGTTTTTTTGCAGATGAGGCTGTAGCAAACTGTAGAAATGATTTCATGAGTGCACTTGGGTCTTGTTACCATTTCGGAAATGTACCATTAGGATTTACACAGGCGGAGGTATGGCACAGTGCAATTTAAGTTTGACATCAAATATTTCGTTAACCATACATTTACATGGTTCGTCTTTTTCGTTGATTGCATGGACATTTATCACGTTGTTTTTTTTTTTGGTAGATAAATGAGTTGATTATAACATAGCTTACTGAAACTTTTGAGAATGATTATCTATATAGCAGTAGTGTCTTAGCTTTAATCGAGTTATCTTCACATGACTGTTAAAAGTAAAGCCCAACATGTTTAAGAAACATGTTCTGGCTGATGCATATAAATGAGTATACATATTTTGTAATTACCATGTAATCCAAACATACAATTGTACAGTCATTTTAGCTCGGTACAACATGGATAAATCGTTCTTTTGGTTGATACGATGAGGAGGGTGGATTGTTTCTTCCTCCTTCCTTATATACCATATTTAAACATCTAAAGGATTTGACGCTTTGGTCATCATTTAAAGTTTTAGTCATTAAACGATGTATGTATTTATATTTTTCAGCATTGTTGTCGCCAATATGAAGGGCATCTTGTTCACATCGATTCAGCGCAGGAGGATAGTTTCCTCAAGACCTACGCCAGTGGGCATTCAGGTACGTTTTGGTGTTGCAACTGTCGGTGTGCAAATACTCATTAGACAGTTATCGGGAGCAAACATATGGGCAACTAACACAGTGTATAAACCAATTGTATCATACCCGGATATTGCGATGTGATTGCCATGGCGTAACGGCAATATTTACATACCGCTGTTAATTTTAATACAAGTAAATGGATTAATACTGCAAACAAGTAAACGCTGTACTTTAGAAGTCGTAGAGAATTAAGTTTCCCTTGAAAACGTATAAATCCGCTTCGAAGAAGTTGTTTATGAAAACATTGAACATCACCAAAGAAAGCTGGAAAACACATGTTGCTCTGTGCCAAAATATCCTCTTTTTGTCTAAAATCTGTTTCGAAATATACATATTTTGTATGTAATATATTGCAATTGAAGTCAAATAACTGTTATGATACATATAATCTATCGGCATTTTGAATATACTAAGATATTGATTAAAATAAACAAGAGGGTTTTTAAAATGACTGTATCATATATTGCAGTGATGCTGTGTCATTGATTGCGATTACATTATATGCATTCTGTATCAATTATTGCGATAAATCTATGCCGATTATTCAGATTTTGTATCATTGATTGGTCGAATATTCACAAATATAGTTAACCTAGAAGAGCTTAAATTTATTCCAGATATATCTTCGTTGTTACTCATGTCCAGCACATTGTTATTGCTGTCCTTTGGTTGGCTGATGGGAGACATGGTTTCACTCATGTCAAGTGGTGTTCAGCAGTGATAGTTTTCATTGGGGTTGACGTGCAATATACCGTAGCAAAACTACCGTCCAAGCCAAAAACTTCTATTGACTCGTACGTCATGTTTCTGTAAAATAGCAAAATTTAGTTCTATATTAATGTTTTCCAAGAAATGCAGAGAGTTAATATAAATCACCACAATAATCATTTCTATCACCCCCATCATGATGATCATCAACATCGTTATCATCAGTAAAGCTGGTATCAGCATTAGCAACAGCAACACCACCAGCAGCATAAACAGGTTCGCACTGGCAATCTGTGTTAAATTATGTGTGACCTGAGAGAGACAAGAAACGATATTTTCTTCAACATTAAAAATGAAAGGGTAACCTTGATTTTGGATGATTTAGAATTCAACTTTATAATAAAAAGGGTAACCTTGATTTTGAATGATTTAAAATTTGCATTATTATTCCAAAACATAGGCACATGTATATAATGTACACTTACGTGTGCGAATTACTGAAATCCCGGATTACTATAGGCCATGCAAAAGTGATTATAATGAATGCATATTATTATAGAACGAAGTTCAGCAAAAATAAATTTGAAATAAATAACGGACAGATATACCTGCACATTGTATTCCTTAAACCGAAAAGGGTTTTACAAAATTTCCACAGTCTCTTCACTTTTATTAACCAACACCGTTTACTGACTAACCGTCAGTGTTAAATATATGTAATAAATGAAGTGAATGAAACTGTTTCGTAGTTGTTTTAAACATTTAGGAGGACGAAATAATGACATGTTAATTTCAATCACATATTTAAAATCCTTATAATTCATACAGAATAATCTCTATAATCATAAAAATGATTGATAAAGTTTATGCAATAATTGATACGGAAGTAGAAGCACACATGTGTAGTATAAAATGCATATATCTGATGTAAGAAAGAATCCCTAAAAAACGTTGTACTGATCGGAAGTGCACATTCTTAATCTAACATCTGATGTATAAATAGTTATTGTAATTTGTTTAAACGCCAGTACAACAAAGATTTCAAAACTAGATCATGACAATTTGACGAGATGTTCGATGATCAGTAACGAATTTCCTCCTTTTTTCAATACATACGATGCATAACAGCATGCCTGAGAAATCTGCTTTCAAATCTGAATATTACAGCCTGTTTGAAGACCATCATAATGACAAAAAAAGGAAAATAATTTACCTTTCTTGCAACGCACGTATGCCAACTATTCATTTCGCCATGACAATCACATCGCAACATCCGGGTATGATAAATCGGTTTATACACGGTGACTAATATATATTTTAAAGATATCATTCGAAGTCTCATTCGATGTCAACAGGAACGGTTAATACCTATTGGCTTTCTAAATAGTGTCAAAAAATGCGAACGTTTAAATCAGGATCAAATAAACCGCTTAATTAATAAAGTAAAACTAATTGAAGGCATTTAACACATAAACACTTTACAATTAGTCAGGAGCACAATATTCCTCAGCACTGGTGATTTCTTTTTAATATTATAAAAAATTAAAATGACGATTGTTAATAAAAAAATGCATTTTTCATATTCACATATGAATAATTTCATATTTTATCGATATGTAAACTATTAACATTCAATGCATTATCTAAGCTCAACAATGGAATATAACAGTATTATAATTTAGTTCGTTAGCAGCTTGTTAATTGAAATAACTTATATAACATATTCGCAATAGAATAATTATATTCGAAATGTCATTTCCACCTATTGCTTGAAAAACTCTGATTAATGATTAAACAGGTTTGTTGATAACTTGAAATAAATGTAATTTATACGCAATATGTAGTCATTAATGCATCACACATAGTCGTTTACATGAATGTTTTATTAACTTGTGCACTTACATAGAAGAGATACTAACCATGTGTTCGAATATAGACCGGTATTCTCCATACCGGCATTTGCATCATTAAAATGCAACAGAATACTATTTGTTTCAGCCCAGTAAATGACGAGTGCGACCATACAAATCTTTGCAATATTTGTTCGCAATATAAATATGATACCATTTCCAGCTCAATTTTGGTGGATTGGATTAACAGATCTGATGGCAGAGAACCACTTCCTGTGGATTGACGATAATACTGAAGCGATATTTACAGGTACCTACATATAAAATAACTTGGTTTACGTTAACAGAAGGATACGTTGAAAAAAACTTTCCCTCACCACCTGCATCATTCATAAAGAATTGTTTTTAATAAGTGAGCATACACAGTATAAATAGGGATGCAAGAATAGTTTTTCAAAATGCTGCCGTTCTACCAT